>NW_027220198.1:0-31202 GCF_027580195.1 Bos mutus
ACACAAACAGATTCTGCTACCCCCATGGAACTTAGATATCCCTGATTAATCTCCACTAGCTCATATTTTGGGACTTCCAATCAGTTTTGTTGTAGAAAGTGTTCAGGAGTTTTGATTTCTTCTTTTTTTTTCAGTCTGTTTATTTGGCCATGCTGGGTCTTTGTTGCTGCAGGTTTTCTCTAGTTGCAGCGAGAGGGGCTCTTCTCTAGTTGCTGTGTGAGGGCTTCTCATTGTGGTGGCTTTTCTTGTTGCTGACCATGGCTGAAGGGCGTGTGGGCTTCAGCAGTTGTGGTTCCCAGGCGATACAGCACAGGCTCAGTGGCTGTAGCTCAGGGTCTTAGCTGCTCTTGGACACATGAGACCCTCCCAGATCCGGATTGATTGCGTGTCTCCTGCACTGGTGGGCAGATTCTTTACTATGGAGGTACCAGGGAAGCCCAGGAGTTTGATTTTGGATCTTAGTTTTTCTTCTGTTTTATTTAGAATTTTGGAAATAGTCTTAAGATACATTGTACTACTTACATATTTCCAGAATTCCAAAGTATAATTTTGAGAAATGCATTATACAAATAAACAAAAAATGACTCCTATCTGAATTGTCCTGTTTCTGTAGTTTCCATAAGCTGTATATAAGAGAGAACGAGCACAGAGGAGTTGTTCCTGAGACAGAGTCCTTCAAGGCACATTCTCTGCTTTACTCTGAATATTTGAGCAGACTCTGCTCTCTCTGGACGTCACTTCTGCCACTCTTTTCCCTGAGGCTGTGTGGTGTCACTTCAGTCGTGTCTGACTCTGTGTGACCCCATGGACTGTAGCCCGTTAGGCTCCTCTGTCCATGGGATTCTCCAGGTAAGAACACTGGAGTGGGTTGCCATGCCCTCCTCCAGGGGATCTTCAACCTGCGTCTCTTATGTCTTGTACCTTGACAGGCTGGTTCTTCACCACTAGGGCCACCTGGGAAAGCCCCAAACCTTTTCTACTTTATCCCTATTTATTCAAGGACAAACTTGGGGATAATTTTCTGTCTGAAGAGTTTTACATTTCAAAAAGTGTCCTGCACTTCTATCAATTTCCGTTGCACCACAGAACTGAACGGAACTAAAGGCATGAGACTGGAGTGCACATGAATGGGATCAGTTCAGTTCAGTTCAGTTCAGTCGCTTAGTCATGTTCGACTCTTTGCGAGCCCATGAATCGCAGCACGCCAGGCCTCCCTGTCCATCACCAATTCCCGGAGTTCACTGAGACTCAGGTCCATCGAGTCAGCAATGCCATCCAGCCATCTCATCCTCTGTCATCCCCTTCTCCTCCTGCCCCCAATCCCTCCCAGCATCAGAGTCTTTTCCAATGAGTCAACTCTTTGCATGAGGTGGCCAAAGTACTGGAGCTTCGGCTTTAGCATCATTCCTTCCAAAGAAATCCCAGGGTTGATCTCCTTCAGAATGGACTGGTTGGATCTCCTTGCAGTCCAAGGGACTCTCAAGAGTCTTCTCCAACACCACAATTCAAAAGCATCAATTCTTTGGCGCTCAGCCTTCTTCACAATCCAACTCTCACATCCATACATGACCACAGGAAAAACCATAGCCTTGACTAGATGGATCTTTGTTGGCAAAGTAATGTCTCTGCTTTTGAATATGCTATCTAGGTTGGTCATAACTTTCCTTCCAAGGAGTAAGCGTCTTTTAATTTCATGGCTGAGTAAGTGTCTTTTAATTTCATGGCTGCAGTCACCATCTGCAGTGATTTTGGAGCCCAAAAAAATAAAGTCTGACACTGTTTCCACTGTTTCCCCATCTATTTCCCATGAAGTAATGGGACCAGATGCCATGATCTTTTTTTTTCTGAATGTTGAGTTTTAAGCCAACTTTTTCACTCTCCTCTTTCACCTTCATCAAGAGGCTTTTTAGTTCCTCTTCACTTTCTGCCATAAGGGTGGTGTTATCAGCATATCTGAGGTTATTGATATTTCTCCCGGCAATCTTGATTCCAGCTTGTGTTTCTTCCAGTCCAGTGTTTCTCATGATGTACTCTGCATATAAGTTAAATAAGCAGAGTGACAATATACAGCCTCGATGTACTCCTTTTCCTATTTGGAACCAGTCCATTGTTCTATGTCCAGTTCTAACTGTTGCTTCTTGACCTGCATACACATTTCTCAGGAGGCAGGTAAAGTGGTCTGGTTTTCTCATCTCTTTAAGAATTTTCCACATTTTTTTTGTGATTCACACAGTCAAACGTTTTAGCATAGTCAATGAAGCAGAACTAATATTATTCTTTAAAAATAATAGATTTTATTAATATTCTCAAACAACTGATTCCACATTAAAACCAAACTAAAACACTGCAAGACAATTCACAATACTGATTGATGTAAAATTAAATATAGAAATTCCTTGACATCTCTCAAGCTCACAGAGAGTAAGCTTAGAAGCCAAAAGTGTAGTAACATGATCATTTTATTGAGTTTCAGAATGTATATCTAGAACATTTACTTTGTGGGTGGTCTTGCATAATAAACTTACAATGAAGCAAATAGATTTACTTTTGTATTTAATAAGTTTTGTGGCACAGAACCTCACAATGGCTCTGTGACATGCCGGGTGGGCAGGGCTAGACAACAAAGGGGGAAGTGAGAGTAGCAGCCGTATTGCAGCATGCACACACCTTCTGTGATTATTCACTCAGGTACTGCACTAAGCTAAGGCTATCATGAGGGAAGTTTGCATGCAAGAATCTTACCCTGAGTTTAAACTAGAGAGCTTACATTAATTCATCTTCTCACTGTTGCTTGAAGGGCAGACTTTTAATAAACACACACTTACAGGCCCAGTGTCATCCTCTACAGCAAGCTCTGGGCTAGTCCCATCTTCAAGCTCTTCCTCTGAGGTGATCTAGTGCACCAGTGTCTCCATAAGAGGAAACATTATAGTTGGATCGAGTGATCTCATTTTTGTCATTATTTTGTAAAATACAGAAACATAGAGAAATAAAATCACTGTCATGCCAGCATTCCTAAAAAGACTTCATGACTATGACAAATCATACTATTGTAGTAATTATCGTATATTGGCATATTTCACTTAGGAAAGGAAAGTGCTAAGGAAATTGGTTAAGACTTGGAATATAAATCCCTTGGGGTTGTTGTTAACAAGAACCTGCCCCAGCAAAGAATGGTTGTGCTTTGCAACTTACTGTCATTTTGAAAAAGCTTGTTTATAAGCACTTAGGAGGATCAGCCACTTGAAATGTACACAAACGGCACATATGTCTTAAAAGACTTAAAGACAGGGTCAAGATTCCCACTCCTTTCAAACACTCTGCATTCTCAAACTGATTGTTCAGTGGAAAATATGTCAGGGAAGAAAGGTAAGGATATGTGTGATTTCTTCAAAATATTTTTTGGCTTAATTTTTCCAAAGTGGTCACTGTTGTTTCTGTTTTGTTTGAGAGTAACCTATTCATGTTGGAGAAGGAAATGGCAACCCACTCCAATGTTCTTGCTTGAGAATTGACCGTCTATTTGTTTTGTTTGAGCAGCAGCAGCAGCAGCAATCTATTGATGAAATTGACCCAAAGCGGTGTCTGAGCTGGGGCCTTTCTCTACTGTCTCCCATGAGCTGGGTGGGGAGCACCAGGCAGAGAATTTCCTGGCCTGTTGTTGCTGGGGGCCACTGAGGGGCTTGATCTCTGTGAGGATATGGGGCAGATAAATTTCCTTCTAGACTGGTGACCACAGGAGTTCTTACATTGAAGTGCTTTTTTACAATTTAAAATTCAATGAATCAATACAATAAAGCTCTTCTTCCATGACAGAACATATTTAATAAAACCTTAGACAATAAATTTCCATGTTTTTCAAGACATTTGCTAAACTCTATAGAGATGAAAGAATTTTTCCAACTTGTTTAGTAAATTAAAAATAAAAATTAATGCCATTCAGAGAATCACAGGTTGGGTTTGTGGTACAATCAGTGACTCTTGAGGAGAGGATATTGGCAGATATGTTTATGAAGATAAGCCAATTTGTTAAAGCAGTCTTGCCTTGTTTTAGGAAATCTAATCATCCATATTAACCCCATTGGAAGACTGGTGAAACGTAATCACTTGAACAAATGGGTGGGGTTCAGAGACACAATATAAGGAGACTCCAGGAGGCAAAGTCAGTCTTCTCCAGAACTGAGAGGGAGTGTTTGGAGTTCACCTGCATCTTGAGACTTCTGAAAGTCACACTTGGAACTCTTGACCCCTGAGCCAACTTCATATTATTCTCCAGGGTAGACTGTTTCTACAACTCCTTAGGTGAGTACACAATTCACCACAGAGCAGCTTCTGGGACTCTTCTGAGGGAAAACAAACTAAATTTCCTAATTTTAATTTATCGGTAAAATGAGATTTTTTTCAGTGTAACAGCCCTGTTTACCAACTTAGTGAAATAATCCTGTTCCGGTTTTGTTAGCTTGTCTTGACATGCACTGTGGAATGATTAGGGGGATTCATTTTACTTCTGTGATTGTGTTTCTTTCTTAGTTGTCCCCATGCATTTTAAGGACTCAGAAAGTGGCTGACTGATATGTTTTGTGTTTGATGTAGCTTCTAAAAATATTTCTTAAGACTATTCAATTCAATATGTACTACCTATCATCACTTACCCGAAAAGTGAAATGTGTCTGTATATACCAGAGACAATACTCTATGCTAGAGCTAGATAATGCACACAGTGTGCTGCTGAAAATATTGCTAAAGTGAGGTAACTATCATCCCTCCCAAAATAAACATTTTTAACTGAAATCTTAAAGAAGCTAGGGAATGATTGAGCAGTCAGAAAAGTGACACTACTGAGCATACAGAGATGAGAAACTTAAGACGCTTCTATGCTTAACAAGCACAGGCAAAAGGACCTAATTTTTTTACAATGTAAAATTTAAATCACATGCATTTTTTTGATGATGGCTATTTCTATAACATGTAAAATGCATTGGGTGAGTATGGATAGAAAGAAAAATTCAACCACTTAGTATATTCATGTAAATAAACTCTGGTTGGAATAAGTTACAATTTGCCAACATTTAATTTCCTCTTTATTGACTCTGAATGTACTCAAAGTGCTTTACAAAGAAAAAAATATTTTTGGAAAAAAATGCAGATTGAGATAAAAAAAGGACATCTAGAGAAAATGCATGATAATTATATGAAATAATACAAATACAAGCTTAATCAACTGTCTCACACCAAATCAGTGACTGGCATAGAGAATACTGTTTGCAGAAATTAGGACGCACCACGTAGAGCTGTCAATTAGGTCAAGCTCCTGAAGTCATGCTATCTAGAGGAAAACAAGACCTCATCAAAACCGAGCTTCTCCAGTAGGTAGAGGGGAAAGAGTTCAGAAGATAGTGTTGGTTAGGCCACTGAGAAAATTGTCTGCAGCTCTTGAAAGTTGTGTTTCTGTTTTCCATTTGTATCCAATGAAAAATCCAGATTCTTCTGCTCCTAAAGCAGTGTATTATTTAGTCACAACCCAAGTCTAATTTTGTTTGTTCCTTTTTTGGCTTGGGGAAAGAGGAATAAACTCCTGATGTTCTTCCCTCAGGAAAATGGACTCAGAAATCCCAGAAGCCTTCCAGAAGGAGCTCACCTGCCTTGTCTGCCTGAATTTCCTTCTAGACCCAGTCACCATAGGCTGTGGGCACAGCTTCTGTAGGTCCTGTCTTTGTCTTTTCTGGGAACAAGCCAAAGTCCCTGCCAGTTGTCCAGTGTGCAGACAACGATCAGAACAGACAAGCTTCAAAACCAGTTTTCTTCTGAAGAATCTGGTGTCCACTGTCAGGAAAGCCAATCTCAGGCAATTCCTGAAGTGTGAGGAACACCTGTGTGGGACCCACAAGCAGAAAAAGACGATCTTCTGTGAAGCCAACAAGAGCTTGCTCTGTTTGGTCTGCTCTCAAGGTCAGGAGCACAAGACTCACAGACATTGTCTCGCTGAAGAGGCTGCTGAGGAATCCTGGGTGAGTGATGCCTCTGAGAGCACTTAGGAAGCTTGAGGATGGTACATCTAAGAGACTAAAATGATGATGCTTAAACCCTCTCTTTACTGAGTTGGTAAAGAATCCACCTGCAATGCAGGAGACGCCAGTTTGATTTTGGGCTGGGAAGGTCCCATGGAGAAGTGACAGGCTACCCACTCCAGTATTCTTGGGCTTTCCTTGTGGCTCAGCTGGTAAAGAATCCACCTGCAATGCTGGAGACCTGGATTTGATCCCTGGGTTGGGAAGATCCCTTGGAGAAGGGAAAGGCTACCCACTCCAGTATTCTGGCCTAGAGAATTCCATGGACTATACAGTCCATGGAGTCACAAAGTGTTGGACACGACTGAGTAACTTTCACTTTTACTGAGTGCCACGTACAGATCTAGTTAACAATAATAAAGCAGTGAAGAATATAGAGCAGTATACCTGCTTTATGGAACTTGTATCCAATGGCTGGCTGATGAAGCTAACTGAAATTATTTGGGTGATATATTATTATGCTACTGACACTGTTGGGCCTTAATTTTAAGAAAGAAACTGTAAAATCTACAAGTGCAAAAATACTTTTAATTGAATACAGGTTTTCTAATCCTGGACAAGAAGGAAGATGCACTACATTGGGTTTTACAGAAGATAAACATAACTATATCCAAATTTTGATATAAGTGGCCACAGCAGCTGAAAATTAGTCATACCTTAGGCAGATAATTACCTAATGGTGTGTGGATTTTTAGTGTAGAATTTCATACAACAGATCATGAGTGAGGAAAAATAGGGACACCTGATGACCTGTCGTGGTCTGTTAGTGTCTCCCTCAAGGACCTTTATCTAATAATCATCAGTACACCCCAATCTTTGGGCTCTGAAACTCTAATGTATTTGCTTTTCTTGTACTAAAATTCATAATTCTTTTACAGGAAAAGTTGGCAAAGCAAATGACATCTTTATGGGAAAAGATTCAAGAAACTGAAAGAAATCTCAAGAAAAGTAGCAGAGGAACTGACCCTTGGATGGTAAGTAGAAGAACATATTTCTCTGAGAAAACAGATTGAGGCAGACAGTGAGAAACTTACCATTAATAAAGTGAGCTGAATTCAGAGAGTGAGTTGAACACCATCAGAAAAAACCTTCTAAGCACCATTCAACCAACATTTTCATGCCTCTCAAGCTCTTTAGGATCCAGTGGATCAATAACTAAAACAAAAGACCCATTAGAAGAAAGTTCTAAGGTGGAGGTTTATGGTGTGATGTGGATGATTACATAGACGTGATTTAGGATCTCAAGGAAAATTTCTCAAATTTAAGATCAATTCCAGTTTTGAAGTTCAAGTAAATGTTTAAAAATTCATGGGTTATTTCAGGCACAGATTTCTGTCAGTCATACATTCCAGAAAGTAAAAGGCATGTCATTGGGAACCACAAAGTACTTCAATCTGATTAGTACATGAGCCCAGGTGATACAAAGCAAACACAAACAGCACTTTAAGGAGTGTGCCCATCACGGTGAAGAGTGACTGCTCTCTAGCTAGACAGTGATATTGGTTCAAGTTGGAGAAAATGTAACATGTTAAACAACTCAGGGGGAAAGGAACAAGGAGAAAGAGTTGGAGCATGAGAGAGTGAATCATTCAATACCAGGAGAAATATGAAATGGAATGAAGAGAAATGATCTTCCAAACAATATGGGAAGAAGCTTGTGAACTTATGGGGAGGAAGAAAACTGATTCATAGAGAAAAGAACACTAGAAAGAAATGATTGAGGCTGGAAAACTGTTCAAGGACAGGCAATAATTTTTAGAAAGATGTTTCCTGAGATTACCAACACTGAAAGTATTATGTAGCATGGCACTAAGAGAGAAAGCCAGGAGATGCTAGGTGAAACACAAGCTTACATATTAGCATTGAAATGAGGATATTGCATATGACAGATGAATCACCCATAAATTTCAATTGCTTACATGGGCTCTTTCGCATTTAACAGGAGGCATATGAAAGAAATGATTCATGAAAAGATTTTCTCCAAGTGTTTCAGGAACTCCTGAATTAGATGAAAGTTGTTTGAAGAAAGGGTAGGTTTGGTTTCTGATCAATTAAAAAGAATGAAAACAAGGTGAAGGAAAGAAGAATGAACTTGGCTTCTGAGATGAGGGAGAGCATTCATTTAGGATGGATACAGCTTCTTGGGAGAGAACATGAATCATAGCAAACTAAATGATGTTGAAATTCATCTCTCAACAGTTTTATGTGTATCGACATGGAGACATGATTAGGAGAACTTATCAGATGGCACCCCCATTTCTCCCAGAGGAAGAAGATTACTATGTAGAGAGCATTGTAAAAGAAGGCCAAAACATATACAATCAACTCAGAAGAAGGCAAGAGGAAATAATCAGAAAGAAGAGAGAGCTCCGAGAAATACACAAGGAGCTCATTCAAATGTGCTCTAAACCAGACGTGGAGCTGCTCCAGGTAAGAACTGAGGATGTGTTTGAAAATACATTACCTGACGTTCACACCTTTGACTTCCCTGACATGGTATATTTCTTCATCCCCTGTGACTAAGGTGGGATTCTCTCCTACTTGGAAATATTATAGATAAAGTGCAACTCATGCAAATTATGCCTGAGCAAGCTTTATAGCATTCTGATCCTAGATATTCCCCAGGAAATATTCCCTTTTCAAAATCTCCTTTTGTAACTTGCTTCTATTAAAACCAGAAAGGAACAGCTTATGTACTGATTCCATTTTTTGGTCTTCAAATGTGCAATGGGAGACATTTGGACAAAGCTCATATGTGTATATACAAACACACATATACATGTATGTGTGTATATATATGTGTGTGTGTGTGTATGTATATTTCCACTTCCTGTTGAGATACACCAGGTTTCATTAGACATTAGTTTGGAGTTTATTACACTTTGGGTAAAAGCCCCAGGAAAGATCAATATGCAGAGAGCAGAGGGTGGATCATCAGTACTCTTGTCCTTTCTCTGTTTCACCTTTCGTTTCATTAACTCCTCAAGAAATACATTCTATCCATATACAAAATATGTTGTCCCAGAGGGTTTTTTTTTTTTTTTCCCAGAAAGAAAAGGAAAACAGATTTCTCAGACTGTTTCTGGTGGTGGTGATTAAAACTCTACTGAAGTTTTGCAAACCCAAATCCTGGTTGCCTGTATATAAGGTCTAACTTGTTTTTTTTTTTTTTCTTGACAGGAATTGGAAGACAAACTGAAACGGTAAGCTTTTTGATACTGAAGAGGGCACCTGGGGGCTCTGAAAGAGATACAGCAGCACTTAACAAAGTGATGATGTAACTTACCTAGATAATGCTAGATTGCTTGTGTACATGTGTCTGCACCTGTTTTGCTGAGTATGATTTCTTGCTCAAAAGGAAGTTAGCCTTTTTGCTACTGTGGCAGAGGGAGGTATTATCCAGCTCAGTGCAAAAATTTCTTAAAGGTCAGTAATTTCTGATTTAGATTTCTAAATCACCAGCACCTAGAGGTGCAAAGACTAGTTTTCCCCAAGTTTGAGGTTAGAGAGGCAATTACCTCTGAGAAATGGGCTGGAATCAGGGCAAGAAGAAGAGTGAGAATAAATTTCCAAAAACAGCTCAATTCTATCCCATGAGGGTGGAAAAGGGATTTAGATGAAGAATGTTGAGCTGGAGAATGCTGTCTTATTGTAAAGGCTGTGTTTAAGAAGCCCTGGGCAGCAGAAGGATGAACCACATCTTTCTCTTACAGGAGTGAGTCAGCACAGCTGCACGTGCCTCAGCCTCTGCTCCCAGAACTCCCTGCGCGCCCCATGTCTGGGCTGATGGACTGGCTCAACCACTTCCGAGGTGAGTGTCACCCCATTGGGATGTCTGCCCTGCAGGGTCCTTCAGTGATGGTGTCCACAGAGTCTTTTCCTGCTTAGCTTTCACCTTGTGCAGGGGAACAGCCCGCAGATAGACAGGTGAAGACATATACGGTCACAGAGTCACTAAAATCCTTACAGAATACATGCAGGCTGGTGCAGATACTGATTTGATTCAGGCCTCATCAAATATTTTTAAATTTCATAAAATTTTGTATAATGAAAAAAGTAACATGCTCCCAAAATGGCTTCTTGAGCCCTAGAAATATCATGACATACAATGTCAGCTGTTCACTGACTTCTAGAAAACTGGTAATTAAAACAGGATATTAAATTTCAGAGTTTAAGTGCAGTTAGAGTTTTAAAATATTTTTTGAGAATACATTTTCTTCTCTTTTTTATTTATATTATTTTAGAAATATTTCTCTCTTTATTTAGTTTTAACCACACGGGGTCTTTGTTGCTTTGCACGGGTTTCTCTTGCTGTGGGGAGCCAGGTTACTCTTCACTACAATGGTTGCCTTCTCATTGCAGTGGCTTCTCTTGCTGCAGAGCACAAGAGACTCTTGATGAGTGAGCTTCAGTAATTGTAGCATGTGGGCTCAGTAGTGGTGGATCCTGGGCTCAAGAGCACGGGCTCAGTAGTCATAATCCACAGGTTCAGTTGCTCCACAACATGTGGACTCTTCCCAGATTAGGAATGTCCCCTAAATTTGCAGGAAGCATCTTCTCCACTGTGCCACCAGGGAAGTCCTAAAAACATTTTGGCTTAAAAAGTTCTTAGGAATTGAAGGCATAAAGTGATTTTTCCATTCACATAATTTTTCAAAATATATAAGCCTCAAAAATCAAATGCAGAAATCACAAGTAAGCAAATGGTTGGATGATGAAGCCACAATGAGCACCATGATAAACTTCACCCTGGAGGGTGACTTAGCAGGAAGTGGAAGACTAGGCTTCAGTTTGGAACCACAGATCAAAGACAGAAAAGCCCTACAAATAAACTACTTTGAAGAAGCCATCCTTAGGTTGTACTTCTTCAGTGTCCATTTGCTAACTTAACTGAATGGTAGAGTGATCACCAATTGTCCATTCTACAATTCAGCTTTTTTCCTTGCACAGTGGTGGTGAAGGTGGGGATAAGATATGCTGTCATGGTCTTGGAGGTGATCGATGCCCAGGAGTCCAATCCTTTAGATGTAATAAATATACAATACACCCAGCCAGAAGTCACCTTGACCTCCCTCTAACTTATAACCTCTGAACTTGTAGGTAGTTTTTTCCATTTTAATTAGTTCTTTCTTCAGCAGATATGTTAGCAATATTTAAACCCAATACTTTCCAATCAGAACTGCCCTTCCAATCTTACAATATATTTCCAGTGAGACTCCAGGTGGACCACCTTCTCTGGTAGATAATTTGAATTTTAACATTGATTTTGACTGGCATTTTCCCTCATCTCTCCACAGTCAACTTTTCACTCAGTAATGAAGTAAGCAGTCAGCACATCAGGTTGTTCGATGATGCAAGACGTCTGACGTATGAACATGACAGCCTCCATGCATCTTTGGATGGTGGAACATTGAAGTATTTTGCCTCATGGGGAGACCAGAGCTTCACCTCCGGCAAACAGTACTGGGAGATGCTTGTGGACAGCTCTTGGGACTGGGCTGTAGGTGTCTGTAAGGATTCCTGGATAAGGAAGGACAATGGCATACTGGACGCATCCAACAATGACAACTTTCTCCTTGTGTGTGTGAAGCAGGATGACCATTACCAACTCTGGACCACAGCCCCCACCACGCCTCTGTACATAGAGAGACCTCTGGGCAGGGTTGGGGTGTTCCTTGATTGTGACAGAGGGAGTATTAGTTTTGTGGATGTTGCCAAGCGCACCCTCCTTTGGAGGTACGATGATGGCGTGTGCACTTTCCCTGTCAGGCCCTTCTTCTGCACTGGCCACAGGTGAGGATCTGAGTCACGGCCCAGACAGGGTGCTCAGGACTCCTTCTCTGAGGGAGCCCTTGTCCACTGCAGCATATCAAGGAGACTTCCTGATCTTTAGGCTCTTTCTACTGTAATGCAGCTTCTTTTATTGTTATTTGATGTGAAGATAGTGTCAAATGCACACTTCACTTGGTTGTCCTCCATATTGCTGACAATAAATTCTTCTCTTGTTACCATGTGTCCAGAATATATGCTGTGGGTTTTCACTTCCTTTATGAGCTTCCTAAATTCACCACAATATGATCATGTGCTTCCCACTTCCTGGAACTCAATACAGGAACCCAGAACCTGCGCAGCATAGGCAGACCTGGTCACCCACCAGGCCTACGTCAGCCTGCAAACTTCTCCTGCTTCCTCGTAATCTACTGCCCTATATACATCTATTCAACCTCAAGATGAAATCCGATTTGCAGGGAAATCGCCATTGCCCTGGAAACCGGGGAAAGCATTTCTTTTAGAGAACTCAGAATTTGCATGTCTTTTTCTATTACAATAGTATAAGGGAAAAGACAGACAGAAACAATCTCCTAAAGGATGGACACTATGGCTTCCCTTTGGCATATCTGAAATACCACCATCATTATCACCATACTTGAGGGCCATTATTAAATAAGGGCTACTTGAAGACACCTAGTGTGATTTACAACCATGGATATGATAACCCAGAAAGTTAAGTCAATGAGGGTGGGATAAGCAGGACAAAGTGACAATACATATTCTCGTTGGGATAAAGCTGGATGGTGTGGAATTTCTTTGCACTACATAGCATGGCTCACAATTAAATACATTTGAATTATTTCTGAGACTTTTCCGTTTAATATTTCCTGAACAAGGTTTTAACCACCTGAGTAATTGAAATCAAGAAAAGCAAATCTGCAGATGAGTGGTTTACTATATATTAAAAAAAATAATAATCTAGAGAAAGGGGTTAGAGAATTGTTTGGACTTTGAATAATTTCCAAGTTTTCCTGTTGGTCATGTTACCCTGGAACACAGGATTAACATCTGGGTCATCAAAAAAGAAAGAAAAAACATAGCAAGTTATGAACCTTGTATACCATGGGGCCTTGCATAAATATGAATTTCCACTCTAACAAAGGTTGAGAGAATCTGTTTGAATTTGTCATGTTGTCAATAAAGCATTATATGTGGGTTATTTCTGGAAAACAACAGGATTTTTGAAAGTAACCAATTAATGCAATTGCCTTATATTAATGTGTGAGAGGAAAAATCAGACTGATAGTTGAAAGAAAGGATGCCATGAACATACTAGTGCACATCATGAACTGAAATGAAAGTGAAAGTTGCTCAGTCGTGTCCAACTCTTTGCAACCCCATGGAATACAGTCCACGGTATTCTCCGGCAAGAATACTGGATTGGGTCACCTTTCCCTTCTCCAGGGGATCTTCCCAACCCAGGGATTGAAACCAGGTCTCCTGCATTGCAGCAGACTCTTTACCAGCTGAGCCACAAGGGAAGCCCAAGAATAGTGTAGTGGGTAGCCTATCCCTTCCCTAGGGGATCTTCCCAACCCAGGAATCGAAACAGGGTCTTCTGTATTGCAAGTGGATTCTTTACCAACTGAGCTAAAAAAAACTAAAACAAAATAAGTTAATAGATGCTTAAGAATAATTTAAACTTATGTTAATTTAAACATAAATTTAAATCATATTAGTAGCTGCAAATTCTGTCTTAAAGCTTTGGAGTGTCTTTAAAGGTCACCATCTGGACCATAATACATCATCACTATTAATGTTTTTTTAAGAAAACTGGCAAAACACAGTAAGAGATAAACTGTAGGTATAAAAAGTCAAGTATGGTCATTATTTCTGATGTAACAAATGTTCACCTGAAACACACTAATAAACAATAAAGTAAAGAAAAAAAGAGTGTACAAAAAATAAAATAACTAAATAAATCACTAAGATTTCTTCTGGAAACAAGATTAATATTCAAACTCAATTTTTTCATATATAAAAGATACAACTACTTATGAAAGATACAATTGTTTATGAAAAAAAAAAAAAAGAGAAAAGCCAGGAACCTAGAAGGGGAGAAAAGAACAAATAATGAGAGGGCCTTAATCTTAAACAGATTTCCAATATCATTCATACATCAGTGGGATATGTATTAGTGACAAAGAGTCAGGATTTCTGCTAAGAATAAATGCAGAAGCTGGCTGGAAAACAAGTGGAGTACCTCATTCAAAGGAAACATGAATTTTTTTCTAGTTTTACTTTTCTAAGTCAGAAAGAAACACTTTATTGGCAGATCAGAGCTTAAATATACATATGGAAATATTTCTGCCCCAATCTATTCACTTTCAGCAGGAGAGTGGCCTACTTTTATATTAAAGAAGTAAGGAAGTGAGATACCAAGATTTTGGAAACTTTCTTAATGTCACCTAGCCCATCTCTCATTAAAATTTCCCCACTGTAGTTCCAGTACAGGGGTCCATGAGGAGAAATCCATAGAAAAGGAATGGCTCATAGAACAATGATGAGAACATTGCAGTTGGTAATTATGATTGGGGCTTTACTTTGTAAAATGTTTCCTTTATAAACTCCTTGGTAATTAAATTTGTTGCAATGAGAAAAATCATAAAACTACATGAATAAAAATAAAATAAGCATACAAGCAAATTTTATGAACAAAATCATGCAAGTTGATGATTGTTGAAGGTAGATGACAGTCTGGAGGGCAACTAGCAAGCAGCGGAAACTGCACCTCACATGCAATCAGGAGTAAAGAGCAGAAAATTACTGATGATACATTTCTTCTAAGAAAGTGCATTTATATTTTCTTCCTAAATGTAAATTTTCCAAACTGGTATCTCCAAATAACCCAGGCAAGGCCTTTAATTAGGTCTAAGAGTGGTCCCCTTCTTCCTTGAACCAAGAAGAAGCAGTGGAAGTAAGTTTTATTCCTAAGAACTTGCAGCAATAAAAAATCACCATTTTCCATGAAAATTTTGGGTACATCTATATTAATATACTGAGAGTTGTGTTGTCAGTCAATGTACCATAAATAACATTTATACTACTACTACTACTACTAAGTCACTTCAGTCGTGTCCGACTCTATGCGACCCCATAGATGACAGCCCACCAGGCTCCCCTGTCCCTGGGATTCTCCAGGCAAGAACACTGGAGTGGGTTACCATTTCCTTCTCCAATGCTTGAAGGTGAAAAAGTGAAACTGAAGTCGCTCAGTCGTGTCCGACTCTTAGCGACCCCATGGACTGCAGCCTTCCAGGCTCCTCCATCCACGGGATTTTCCAGGCAAGAGTACTGGAGTGGGGTGCCATTGCCTTCTCCAATAACATTTATAAAGTTAAGCTAATAGGTATCATAAGTGTATCAGGTTTGTATCAGTTAGGGTTCAATTATAGAAGGAGAGAGAAAGAAAGACAGAGCTCATGTTCACAGGGAATTTGCTCCTGTGATGGTTACGGAAAAGTGTGAGGACAGGAGGGCACTTCCTCAGGGAGGGTAAACACAAGCAGGCTGGAATCTGAGTTATTCAGGGCAGAGCTGTTGCCTGCAGGAGACTGAGGCATTGGGAGTAATGCTGATCCACTTACTGTCTGAAATTTTATTCCATGAATTACTATACATCTTTTAAAGACCTCCTGTTGATTAAATCAGTGCATCTGCATAATCTCCTTAGATTAGAGTCTATATCATGGATTTACACCCTCCAAACCTCTTCACAGCATCACCTAGATTAGTGTCTGCTTGAATAATTGCAGGAGATGTGAGTGTTTTACAAAGTGGCTGGTGGATTACCTTAAATCCTAATATTACAGCCTAGTCAGGTTGAAACAACAGAAACCCATTACAAGACCATATGCCATTAAGCATAATTAATTATAAATCTCACGCAAATTTTATCAATTTAAGTTTTGTACATAGAACTGCCCACCTACAGAATGACCTAAATATACACTACATTTCTCAATAAATGCAACAGTTTAGAAAACACTAATGATTGCAGTGATAATAATATGGTAATGCTAATAATATTGAAATTTTGGTACCTTAAATCATGTTATGTGATCTTGGCTGACATCTGTGCCTTTTAATCTTTAATGTTTGTTGCAGTCCTTTAATGGACCAGAACCTGGTGGTCCGGAGTTGACAATAAGAAAGTAAAGGAGAGAAAGAGGCTGATATTCCTTGGTTTACGCAGAAAGCCAATAAAGCCCCTTGCACAGGGGCTTGCTCTGTTCATGGAGGCCGCAGAGCGCCTTCTTGAGAGGGTCTTAGAAGCCAGGGCAGAAAAGTGAACTCAGAGTGCCTCTGAGCTCCAAAGAAATAGCCTGAGAGAGAGAGAGAGAAAGAAAGAGAAAGAAAGACACGGGGACCAGAGCTCTGATGGTGCAAAGGTGTTTTAATCAACATGGTGTGGGCATATATACTGTAGTTATTTTCAGCAAAGATAAAGATTAAAATTCTAGACTGACAAAACATAGGCAATCCATATTAGAGAGAGAGAGTTGTAAATAATCACTTTTATCATATGGTTCATAAAAAGGATCAGATCAGATCAGATGAGATCAGTCGCTCAGTTGTGTCCAACTCTGTGCAACCCCATGAATCGCAGCATGCCAGGCCTCCCTGTCCATCACCAACTCCAGGAGTTCGCTGAGACTCATGTCCATCAAGTCAGTGATGCCATCCAGCCATCTCATCCTCTGTCGTCCCCTTCTCCTCTTGCCCCCAATCCCTCACAGCATCAGAGTCTTTTCCAATGAGTCAACTCTTTGCATGAGGTGGCCAAAGTACTGGAGTTTCAGCTTTAGCATCATTCCTTCCAAAGAAATCCCAGGGCTGATCTCCTTCAGAATGGACTGGTTGGATCTCCTTGCAGTCCAAGGGACTCTCAAGATTCTTCTCCAACACCACAGTTCAAAAGCATCAATTCTTCAGTGCTCAGCCTTCTTCACAGTCCAACTCTCACATCCATACATGACCACATGAAAAACTATAGCCTTGACTAGATGAACCTTTGTTGGCAAAGTAATGTCTCTGCTTTTGAATAAGCTATCTAGGTTGGTCATAACCTTCCTTCCAAGGAGTAAGCATCTTTTAATTTCAGGGCTGCAGTCACCATCTGCAGTGATTTTGGAGCCCAGAAAAATAAAATCTGACACTGATTCCACTGTTTCTCCATCTATTTCCCATGAAGTGATGGGACTGGATGCCATGATCTTCGTTTTCTGAATGTTGAGCTTTAAGCCAACTTTTTCACTCTCCTCTTTCACTTTCATCAAGAGGCTTTTTAGTTCCTCTTCACTTTCTGCCATAAGGGTGGTGTCATCTGCATATCTGAGGTTATTGATATTTCTCCTGGCAATTTTGATTCCAGCTTGTGTTTCTTCCAGTCCAGCGTTTCTCATATTAAAGACAAATGACACAAATAAATTTTGTGTAAAATACTGAAAAGTGTAAAGAAAAGTGTAAAGTACTAAAGTACTGAAAAAATTAAATTTTATGTGTTCTTCAAGTAAGCTGTCAAGATTTTGACATTGCCAGATTTCACAGAGTTCATGATATATCTATATCTATATATTTACTTTTTCTACATGATTTAAGGAGTTTCCATGTGTTATTGATAAATAATAGCTGTTGTTCTTCATAGAAGCACCTGTTTGAACTCCCTTTTGTATTCATTTCCTATTTTCTTGGAGGAAAGAAAATGAAAAGACTCCTTGTATAGAGACCCTCTGCCTCTCAGGGCATGGAAATCCCACATGCTAGTCTGATTTTTGCTCTTTCTGCAGTGGATAATGTTCTGACTCAGACAATGACCACTCACAATATAAGACTTTCTGAGATGACTGCCATTGCCTGTCTAGACAGCCCAGGGTGGAGAGACTCTTGTGGTGTGGGGAGCTCACGCCTTCCACTTCCCAGAGGCAGTACTGAAAGGCGGATGTGACCCACTCCTCCGACTGGACTGTGAGAGTCTGTACAAACTGCTTGACAAGTGATAGTGCTATCATTATTGATTCTGAAGAAGCATTTCTTCTTTTTCTTATGAAGGTGAACAATCATTAATTTCTGCCCCCCCAGCTTCCTACCCATAGTTCAGTATGTGAAAAGGCCTCTGCATAGGATTGGATTGTTTCTGGATTCTGACAATGGAGCTGTGAGCTTCTGGTGTTTCCAGAGGATCCCTCATATATAGCTTCCTTCTTTCCTCCTTCTCCTCCCATCTGGAGCTTTCTGTTGCTTAGGTCTCCATGAAATGCCAAGTTCTGTGACAGTTTATTTGGTGACTTTATATGTGAGGAAAATACAGCCCTGAAACATCACGTGAGGCTACAGGATGATACCTGTCTGTCTCTGATCTCACTGTGATTTAATGGAACAGTATGATTGTGTGTTTATAAAGTAGCATAACCAGGTTGAAAGTATAACTTTTTGTTAATTATCTAATAGTAAAAATGCTTGTGGAGCATTTCTCAAATATAATCAGTGGATATTTGGTTTACATATAATAGTTTTCTTAGAATAAAAGTAGCATGCCATAAGTTTCATGTACACTATAAGAAATGTGTCTTCTTTGCATAGTTGAATCATATTTGAGTAGACGAATAATGTGGTATATATTGCAGCCTCATAAACTAAAGAAATAACTCAGTTTTTCTTGAAGAGTGACCTCGTTGTGTGGATTCAAGTAGTTGACAGACATTGTGAAACCCTTTCTCTTTGTCCAACATTTAGACTTTCTCTAAACCCTAGTCATTCACCATATTATAGCTCATCAACAGATTATCCAGGAAGTTTTTCCTGACTGTACAGCTCAGCTTCAGTTCAGTCAGTTCAGTCGCTCAGTCGTGTCCGACCCCCTTTGAGACCCCATGAATCGCAGCACGTCAGGCCTCCCTGTCCATCACCAACTCCTGGAGTTCACTCACAGCTCAGCTTAGTTTCTATTAAAACATACTCTCTGGTGAGATACCATCTTATCATAATATTCAACAGAATTTCTTTAAATACCTAGGTGCATTTTACTAGGGGACTGCAGATTCTGAGAAAGTAAGCACAGTCTTTGCCTTATTTACTTCTCTGTTCCCACTGTCCAGTTCAGCACTTAGAATGTGGCACACAATAAATAAAGGTGAATTAATAAGCAAATACATGAGTGAAAGAGTTAAAACTCTGAAATATTATTCTATGGTTATTGAAGTTTTCCAAAATCTACCGAACATATTACAAATAAAATAATAATGAATAATGTCAACGAGATAGGAAACTGATTTTCAAAGTCACAACCAAAAAAATTTCATTAGCTTGAGATTTGAAATATCTATAGTGTAATATTATTATATGGGGCTTCCCAGGTGGCACAGAAGTAAAAAATCTGCCTGCCAATGCAAGAAACACAAAAGTTGCGAGTTCAATCCTTGATCAGTAAGATCCCCTGGAGAAGGAAACAGCAGTTAATTTTCCTCAGGTTGTAGGTAACAGAGGCAAGTGCCTCTGAGAGTCATGACAGTGGAAGCAGACAGGCAAAAAAGAAAAATGAGAAAGATTTTCTAAGAATGATACAAATTCACCTGATGTTTCTGCCTGATTAGTATAAAATGAGAAAAAGTTCTGATGAACTTTTTCAGGTTAATGTGTATTAGTAAACATTGATGAAGCCTTTGGCACCAAAAGAGGAACTCTTGCGGGAATCCTCACTGCAGTAATGAGTCAGTCTTGCTGTCCATGTGCGGGCCTGTGACCCCGGAGCCTATTTCAGGAGCCATCACTGGGCGATGGTCAGGCTCAGCCACTTGCTGTGAACTTGCAGCAATACACAGGTCACAACTTTCCTGTGCCGTGAAAAGCAATCAGAGAAACGTAGCTGTGATTTCCCTACCCTTTATAATCTCACAATTTTTACAATATTTCCCAGTTTCTTCTGTAGATTTGCTGATTGTGCTTGAGACTGATATTTTTCCAATCAGAACTCCCAGAATGTCATAGCCTGTTATTTTTTTCCAGAAAGAATCTAGGTGGAGGCTCTTCTATGAGAGACAACTTCATTGTTAAAAAGGATTTTACTGGACTCCCCTGTGGTTTCCAAGGTGTAAAGTTCCTAACAGTACAGGACAGCGCCCTCTCCTGGTCTCCTGCCTCTCCTGGTCTCCTGCTCTCCTCCACTATGTCATCTAAAAGTGAAGGTCACTCAGTCCTGTGCAACTCTTTGCCACCCATGGACTATACAGTCCTTGGAATTCTCCAGGCAAGAATACTGGCATGGGTAGCCATTCCCTTCTCCAGGGGAATCTTTCAAACCAGGGGATCAAACCCAAGTCTCCCACGTTGCAGGAAAATTCTTTACCAGCTGAACCACAAGGGAAGACCAAGAATACTGGAGTGGGTAGCCTATCCCTTCTCCACCGGATCTTCCTGAATTAGGAATTGAACTGGGATCTCCGGCATTGCAGCTGGATTCTTTACCAACTGAGCTATCAGGGAAGCCCGTATGTCATGTAGGTTTTTGGTGTTTTTTTTTTTTTTTTCTCCTGATGACTCAGTGGGTAAAGAATTCACATAAAATGTAAGTCAGGGGACACATAAGACACGGGTTTGATCCCTGGGTCAGGAAGATCCCCTGGAGGAGGAAATGACAACCTACTCCAGTATTCTTGACTGAAAAATTCAACGGACAGAGAACCTTGTGGGCTACAGTCCAAAGGGTCCCAAAGAGTCAGACGTGGCTAAGGACACGTGCACTGTGCACACCAAACACGTATTTTGGAAACTTTCTCAAATTTCCTAAACCCTTCCATGGCAATAAGTTTTTAACTCCAGTATATCTGATTAATTCAAACTTCTCTTACTCTAAAGAATTGTGGTCAACATGGGACGCTATTAAGTGAAATGAAACTTGGAAATTAAGACAAAAATCGCTTAAATCTCCCATTAAAGAGCTGTAACTTCCTAGACAACCTGCTCATGTTGGTGGTAGGAATGGAACAGACCGGAAACTGAATGAGAGCGTGGAATTGTGGGAGGAGGAGAGGGAAGGGAGCAGCATGGTTTCAAATCTCACTAGTCTCCTCTGATACAAGCTCCTCTCATGTGCGCACACACACACACATATATACACAACACACAAGTGTGCATATATATATATACACAAAAAATATGTATATATATATGTGTGTGTGTGTGTGTTTCATATATATGTCTTTACATATTTCATTCATGGTGAAGTCACACCATGGTTTACACTTGTTATCCATGAAGTTGTTGTTTGGAAATAATTGAACTCCCCAAATATGAATTTCATACCTTCATTTCATGAACAGTATAATAGTCCTAATTTCATTGACCCATCCAGGCTCATCACCCACTAGATTTACTTGTCTGTCTGAGTTTGCCTGTATTTGCTCTGTGACACTTCTTCAGAAGGCAAAGTCCTTCAGATTCCATTTTTCAACACGGGACACTCAGTATCCCCAAAATACCACTGACTGCACTGAGATAGCCCTCTAGTCTCTGACAGGTATTCTCAACCTCACTGAACTAAAATTCTTTCACGTTTTATTTTTTCATTCAGTTCTGCATTAAAATTTTCCCTCAGAATATTTTTATTTGCTTATTTTTTGTTTTGTTCTTCTGTTTAGCTTACACACTATTGCTTTTCTCTCTATGTCTGTGACTCCACACACAATAGCTGTCGTTGGTTTTCTCTAAGACTCCTGATCCTATTACTTGCATATGACCACATACCTTCTCATTCTATTATTCAATATGTATGCACAGTGGAAATATTGATGTTAGGTTGTGGAGTTAAACATTATGTCATTGTTTTGTACAATATTGACTAGAAAATAATAGACAATTTGTGAAAGAAATATTATATTGTCTGTTAAGTTTGGGCAACTATCTCTTCAGGTTTTCTTTATTATACTGTGTTTCCATTCTAGTCCTCAAAACATTTTTCTATTTATTCAATGATGGGCCATGATACTTCACTCAGGGAAGGTTACTAGATGAGAAAGTTATTCAATTTTCTTGGACTATCCTTGATTTTCAAGGTTATGTTAGTTTCTCTTGTACAGTCTGGTGAATCAATTCTATACATACATGTATCCACTCTTTTTTATAAAGGATTTTTTCCCATACAGGTCATTACAGAGTATAGAAGAGAATTTCCCGTGCTACACAGTAGATCCTTATTTCTGACAGTTTCATGCATAGTAATGGGTGTATGATCATCCAGATCCCCACTTTATACCTCCCATCCTCCACCCTGTTTCTTAGCGCCTGGAAACCTAAGTTTGTTTTCTCCATCTGTGTCTTTCTTTAGTAAATAACCTCATTGGTACCATTATTTTAGATTCCACATATGGTCACTATCACAAGATATTTATCTTTCTTTTTCTGACTCAGTCACTTCTCTCCTGAGTTCACCCTGGACAGAGAACCACCCTCGGGGCCTCGCACAGGAGGAGGTGGCAGGTGGGCAGGTGCAATGCCGGGGAAACTGCAGGGTTCAGGAGCAGCGGAGCTCCTGAGAGCCTCCATGAGGCCGCAGCCCCAGAATCCACATGAACCCCCTCCGGCTCAGTGGTCCAGAACCCCTGTTTCCAACACTGACTCTCGCCAAGACCCACACATGGTGCCCGCGGATCTGAGTTCTTTTCTGACACTCAGGCCAGGTCTGTCGGGAAACAGTATCCTCAGGACGGCCGGAGTCTGGGGCCCTGTCAGGCACTTGCAGACAAAAACATATTGGGGTTCCCTGGAGCAGCCCATTTAAGATCCAGGAATAAGGCCATTCTCGCATGGCCATGCACGTCCTCCTGACTCCCTACTGGGCCTTTGGGTTCCTGGGCAGACAGAAACCAAAATCCTTCCCAGAAACGCGGGGTCTGAGCCCTGTGGCCATGCGGACTTGGCGTCCCTCCCGAAGCCCCTGGAACAGGGGTCTGAGCGCCTCCAGCCCCATGTGCCCCCCTCGGGCGGGTCCCTCAGTGGCGGGGCTGGAGCCCACTGACCACCAGGATGGCCCGGGCTCAGACCCTGGCAGACCAGGCTCTCCTGAAAGACTCGCTGCTCTCGGGGAAGGCACATCTCTGTAGAAGGAGGTGCCTCCATCAGCGATGATGCCAGAAAAAGGACTCCAAACGCCCATCTCCAGGGGGAAACCTTGACCCTGAGTTGGGGTTGGGGCTGCTTGTCTCCAGCCCTGCAGGTCAGAGAGGCCTGAGGATCTCTTTCTGCTCTCCCTCCCACTGCAGTAGCCTTGGAATTCTGGCCTGTAGGAGTTCAAACTATGGAGCTGAAGCCTTTATATACTGTTTTGGATTCAATATTTTTCTGGAGCAACACTTACATTTTTTGTTATATGTTTATTTTTCAAAATAAAAATCAGTAATGGTAATTTCAAACATCACACTTGTATCATCCTCTGAAAGGCTCACATTGTGAATGGTAATTTTCTTTTTTTTTTTTTTTTTTTTAATTTTATTTTATTTTTAAAATTTACATAATTGTATTAGTTTTGCCAAATATCAAAATGAATCCACCACAGGTATACATGTGTTCCCCATCCTGAACCCTCCTCCCTCCTCCCTCCCCATACCATCCCTCTGGGTCATCCCAGTGCACTAGCCCCAAGCATCCATTATCGTGCATCGAACCTGGACTGGCAACTCGTTTCTTACATGATATTTTACATGTTTCAATGTCATTCTCCCAAATCTTCCCACCCTCTCCTTTTCCCACAGAGTCCATAAGACTGTTGTATACATCAGTGTCTCTTTTGCTGTCTCGTACACCGAGTTATTGTTACCATCTTTCTAAATTCCATATATATGCGTTAGTATACTGTATTGATGTTTTTCCTTCTGGCTTACTTCACTCTGTATAATAGGCTCCAGTTTCATCCACCTCATTAGAACTGATTCAAATGTATTCTTTTTAATGGCTGAGTAATACTCCGTTGTGTATATGTACCATGGCTTTCTTATCCATTCATCTGCTGATGGACATCTAGGTTGCTTCCACGTCCTGGCTATTATAAACAGTGCTGCGATGAACATTGGGGTACATGTGTCTCTTTCCCTTCTGGTTTCCTCAGTGTGTATGCCTAGCAGTGGGATTGCTGGATCATAAGGCAGTTCTATTTCCAGTTTTTTAAGGAATCTCCACACTGTTCTCCATAGTGGTTGTACTAGTTTGCATTCCCCAACAGTGTAAGAGGGTTCCCTTTTCTCCACACCCTCTCCAGCATTTATTATTTGTAGACTTTTGGATCGCAGCCATTCTGACTGGTGTGAAATGGTACCTCATAGTGGTTTTGATTTGCATTTCTCTGATAATGAGTGATGTTGAGCATCTTTTCATGTGTTTGTTAGCCATCTGTATGTCTTCTTTGGAGAAATGTCTATTTAGTTCTTTGGCCCATTTTTTGATTGGGTCATTTATTTTTCTGGAGTTGAGCTGGAGGAGTTGCTTGTATATTTTTGAGATTAGTTGTTTGTCAGTTGCTTCATTTGCTATTATTTTCTCCCATTCTGAAGGCTGTCTTTTCACCTTGCTAATATTTTCCTTTGATGTGCAGAAGCTTTTAAGGTTAATTAGGTCCCATTTGTTTATTTTTGCTTTTATTTCCAATATCCTGGGAGGTGGTTCATAGAGGATCCTGCTGTGATTTAATTCGGAGAGTGTTTTGCCTATGTTCTCCTCTAAGAGTTTTATAGTTTCTGGTCTTATGTTTAGATGTTTAATCCATTTTGAGTTTATTTTTGTGTATGGTGTTAGAAAGTGGTCTAGTTTCATTCTTTTACAAGTTGTTGACCAAATTTCCCAGCACCACTTGTTAAACAGATTGTCTTTAATCCATTGTATATTCTTGCCTCCTTTGTCAAAGATAAGGTGTCCATATGAGCGTGGATTTATCTCTGGGCTTTCTATTTTGTTCCATTGATCTATATTTCTGTCTTTGTGCCAGTACCATACTGTCTTGATAACTGTGGCTTTGTAGTAGAGCCTGAAGTCAGGTAGGTTGATTCCTCCAGTTCCATTCTTCTTTCTCAAGATCGATTTGGCTATTCGAGGTTTTTTGTATTTCCATACAAATTGTGAAATTATTTGTTCTAGCTCTGTGAAGAATGCTGTTGGTAGCTTGATAGGGATTGCATTGAATCTATAAATTGCTTTGGGTAGTATACTCATTTTCATTATATTGATTCTTCCAATCCATGAACATGGTCTATTTCTCCATCTATTAGTGTCCTCTTTGATTTCTTTCACCAGTGTTTTATAGTTTTCTATATATAGGTCTTTAGTTTCTTTAGGTAGATATATTCCTAAGTATTTTATTCTTTCCATTGCAATGGTGAATGGAATTGTTTCCTTAATTTCTCTTTCTGTTTTCTCATTATTAGTGTACAGGAATGCAAGGGATTTCTGTGTGTTGGTTTTATATCCTGCAACTTTACTATAGTCATTGATTATTTCTAGTAATTTTCTGGTGGAGTCTTTAGGGTTTTCTAGGTAGAGGATCATGTCATCTGCAAATAGTGAGAGTTTTACTTCTTCTTTTCCAATTTGGATTCCTTTTATTTCTTTTTCTGCTCTGATTGCTGTGGCCAAAACTTCCAAAACTATGTTGAATAGTAATGGTGAAAGTAGGCACCCTTGTCTTGTTTCTGACTTTAGAGGAAATGCTTTCAATTTTTCACCATTGAGGATAATGTTTGCTGTGGGTTTGTCATATATAGTTTTTATTATGTTGAGGTATGTTCCTTCTATTCCTGCTTTCTGGAGAGTTTTTATCATAAATGGATGTTGAATTTTGTCAAAGGCTTTCTCTGCATCTATTGAGATAATCATATGGTTTTTATTTTTCAATTTGTTAATGTGGTGTATTACATTGATTGATTTGTGGATATTGAAGAATCCTTGCATCCCTGGGATAAAGCCCACTTGATCATGGTGTATGATCTTTTTAATGTGTTGTTGGATTCTGATTGCTAGAATTTTGTTAAGGATTTTTGCATCTATGTTCATCAGTGATATTGGCCTGTAGTTTTCTTTTTTTGTAGGATCTTTTGTCAGGTTTTGGTATTAGGGTGATGGTGGCCTCATAGAATGAGTTTGGAAGTTTACCTTCCTCTGCAATTTTGGAAGAGTTTGAGCAGAATAGGTGTTAGCTCTTCTCTAAATTTTTGGTAGAATTCAGTTGTGAAGCCGTCTGGACCGGGGCTTTTGTTTGCTGGAAGATTTTTGATTACAGTTTCAATTTCCGTGCTTGTGATGGGTCTGTTAAGATTTTCTATTGCTTCCTGGTCGAGTTTTGGAAAGTTGTACTTTTCTAAGAATTTGTCCATTTCTTCCACGTTGTCCATTTTATTGGCATATAATTGTTGATAGTATTCTCTTATGATCCTTTGTATTTCTGTGTTGTCTGTTGTGATCGCTCCATTTTCGTTTCTAATTTTATTGATTTGATTTTTCTCCCTTTGTTTCTTGATGAGTCTGGCTAATGGTTTGTCAATTTTATTTATCCTTTCAAAGAACCAGCTTTTGGTTTTGTTGATTTTTGCTATGGTCTCTTTTGTTTCTTTTGCTTTTATTTCTGCTCTAATTTTTAAGATTTCTTTCCTTCTACTAACCCTGGGGTTCTTCATTTCTTCCTTTTCTAGTTGCTTTAGGTGTAGAGTTAGGTTATTTATTTGACTTTTTTCTTGTTTCTTGAGGTGTGCCTGTATTGCTATGAACTTTCCCCTTAGGACTGCTTTTAAAGTGTCCCACAGGTTTTGTTTTTTTTTTTTTTTTCATTTTCATTCGTTTCTATGCAAATTTTGATTTCTTTTTTGATTTCTTCTGTGATTTGTTGGTTATTTCAGCAGCGTGTTGCTCAGTCTCCATATGTTGGAATTTTTAATAGTTTTTCTCCTGTAATTGAGATCTAATCTTACTGCATTGTGGTCAGAAAAGATCCTTGGAATGATTTCTATTTTTTTGAATTTGCCAAGGCTAGCTTTATGGCCCAGGATGTGATCTATCCTGGAGAAGGTTCCATGTGCGCTTGAGAAAAAGGTGAAATTCATTGTTTTGGGATGAAATGTCCTATAGATATCAATTAGGTCTAACTGGTCTATTGTATCATTTAACGTTTGTGTTTCCTTGTTAATTTTCTGTTTAGTTGATCTATCCATAGGTGTGAGTGGGGTATTAAAGTCTCCCACTATTATTGTGTTATTGTTAATTTCTCCTTTCATACTTGTTAGCATTTGTCTTACATACTGAGGTGCTCCAGTGTTGGGTGCATATATATTTATAATTGTTGTATCTTCTTCTTGGATTGATCCTTTGATCATTATGTAGTGACCTTCTTTGTCTCTTTTCAGAGCCTTTGTTTTAAAGTCTATTTTATCTGATATGAGTATTGCTACTCCTGCTTTCTTTTGGTCCCTATTTGCATGGAAAATCTTTTTCCAGCCCTTCACTTTCAGTCTGTATGTGTAACCTGTTTTGAGGTGGGTCTCTTGTAGACAACATATGTAGGGGTCTTGTTTTTGTATCCATTCAGCCAGTCTTTGTCTTTTGGTTGAGGCATTCAACCCATTTACGTTTAAGGTAATTACTGATAAGTATGATCCCGTTGCCATTTACTTCATTGTTTTGGGTTTGAGTTTATACACCGTTTTTGTGTTTCCTGTCTAGAGAATATCCTTTAGTATTTGTTGGAGAGCTGGTTTGGTGGTGCAGAATTCTCTCAGCTTTTGCTTGTCTGAAAAGCTTTTGATTTCTCCTTCATACTTGAATGAGATCCTTGCTGAGTACAATAATCTGGGCTGTAGGTTATTTTCTTTCATCATTTTAAGTATGTCTTGCCATTCCCTCCTGGCTTGAAGAGTTTCTATTGAAAGATCAGCTGTTATCCTTATGGGAATTCCCTTGTGTGTTATTTGTTGTTTTTCCCTTGCTGCTTTTAATATTTGTTCTTTGTGTTTGATCTTTGTTAATTTGATTAATATGTGTCTTGGGGTGTTTTTCCTTGGGTTTATCCTGTTTGGGACTCTCTGGTTTTCTTGGACTTTGGTGATTATTTCCTTCCCCATTTTAGGAAGTTTTCAACTATTATCTCCTCAAGTATTTTCTCATGGTCTTTCTTTTTGTCTTCTTCTTCTGGAACCCCTATGATCTGAATGTTGTAGCGTTTAATATTGTCCTGGAGGTCTCTGAGATTGTCCTCATTTCTTTTAATTCGTTTTTCTTTTATCCTCTCTGATTCATTTATTTCTACCATTCTATCTTCTAATTCACTAATCCTATCTTCTGCCTCTGTTATTCTACTATTTGTTGCCTCCAGAGTGTTTTTAATTTCATTTATTGCATTATTCATTATATATTGACTCTTTTTTATTTCTTCTAGGTCCTTGTTAAACCTTTCTTGCATCTTCTCAATCCTTGTCTCCAGGCTATTTATCTGTGATTCCATTTTAATTTCAAGATTTTGGATCAATTTCACTATCATTATTCGGAATTCTTTATCAGGTAGATTCCCTATCTCTTCCTCTTTTGTTTGGTTTGGTGGGCATTTATCCTGTTCCTTTATCTGCTGGGTGTTCCTCTGTCTCTTCATCTTGTTTAAATTGCTGAGTTTGGGGTGTCCTTTCTGTATTCTGGCAGTTTGTGGAGTTCTCTTTATTGTGGCGTTTCCTTGCTGTGTGTGGGTTTGTACAGGTGGCTTGTCAAGGTTTCCTGTTTAGGGAAGCTTGTGTCGGTGTTCTGGTGGGTGGAGCTGTATTTCTTCTCTCTGGAGTGCAATGAAGTGTCCAGTAATGAGTTATGAGATGTCTGTAGTTTCGGGGTGACTTTGGGCAGCCTGTATCTTGAACATCAGGGCTGTGTTCCTTTGTTGCTGGAGAATTTGCTTGGTATGTCTTGCCCTGGAACTTATTGGCCCTTGTGTGGTGCTTGGTTTCAGTGTCACTATGGAGGCATTTGATGAGCTCTGTCAATTAATGTTCTTTGGAGTCAGGAGTTCTCTGGAGTCAGGGTTTGGACTTAAGTCTCCTGCTTCCGGTTATCGGTCTTATTTTTACAGTAGTTTCAAAACTTCTCCTTTCTATACAGCACCATTGATAAAACATCTACATTAAAGATGAAAAGTTTCTCTACTGTGAGGGTCACTCAGAGAGGTTCACAGGGTTACATGGAGAAGAGAAGAGGGAGGAGGGAGTTAGAGGTGACCCAAATGAGATGAGGTGGAATCAATAGTGGAGAGAGGGGGCTAGCCAGTAGTCACTTCCTTATGTGCACTCCACAACTGGACCACTCAGAGATGTTCACGGAGTTATACAGAGAAGAGAAGAAGGAGGAAGGTGACAGAGGTGGCCAGAAGGATAAAAGGGGGGAATGAAAAGGAGGGAGACAGATCCAGCCAGTAATCAGTTCCATAAGTGTTCTCCACTGTCTGGAACACACAGAAATTCACAGAGTTGGGTAAAGTAGAGAGGGGTTAGGGAGGAGACACAGGCGACCTGGTGGAGAAAAGGGGGAGTCCAAAGGGAGAGAGAGCAGTCAAGCCAGTAATCTCGCTCCCTAGTGAAAAATGGGTCCTGAATATTGGGTTCTTAAAGGTACAAAATTGGTAACAAATACATAAAAGCAAAAATTAAAAATCTAGAGTAGAGTTTGGAATTTCAAAAATACAATGTTAAAAAAAAAAAAAGAAGAAGAAAAATAAAGAGAGAAAACAAACAAATAAAAACAATGTCACAAAAATTATAAAGAAAATACAGGTACAAAATTGATATCAAATACTAAAAAGCATAAATTAAAATCTAGAGTAGAGTTTGGAATTTCAGATATACAGTGTTATATAAAAAAGAAGAGAAAGAAGCAGAGAAGAAGAAAAAAAGTCACAGAAATTATATAAAAAAAAAAAAACTATAGGTACAAAATTGATAACATATACCAAAAAGCTAAAATTAAAAATCTAAAGTAGAGTTTGGAATTTCGAAAATACAATGTTAAAGAAAAAAAAGAAAAAAAAAAAACAAGGTCAAAAAATTATAAAATACATATATATGAAGTTTGCTGAAGAAGAAAAAAAATAGGGTCTTTTTTTTTTTTTTTTTTTGCAAAGTAATAGGTTATAAAAGTGAAAATTAAAGGAACAATAGAGGACTTAAAAATTTTTAAAAATTTAAAAAAAAGAAAGAATGATCGTAAAAATAATAAAAATATATCTAGGACTTTCTTGGTTTTGTTGTGGGTGTTGTGGGTTCAGTTCATTTTTGGCTAGTTCCTTGGTCTGACTTATATTTCTCAAGATCTATAGGCCCCTTCCTATGTAGTCTGTAGTAACCACAGGGTTTTGATCTATTGCCTGTAGCTTCCAAGGCGTTTCCCTCTGTTATATCTTCTGTTTGCTGGTCTCTCAGTGTCTGGTTTCCGCCCTGACACAAAGGGGACGGTGGAGGACACTTTTTTTTTTTTTTTTTAGGCTTACTTGTTCAGTCGCGCTGTGGGGAGGGAGGGAGGGATGCTGCAAACAAATAACACTGGCGTGTGCTCGCAGTGCCTCAGCCACACTGGATCTGCCCCTGCTCACGGCACGTGTAGCCTCCCTGCCCATGCTGCTCGGGCTCTAGGTTGTTCTGCCGGGAACAATCCGAGGCTGGCCCTGGGTTGCATGCACCTCCCAGGTCCAAGCCGCTCAGGTTCAGGCACTCGGGTAGTCCTCAGAGGCACAGACTCAGTTGGGCCTGCGTTTTGTGCTCTTCCCAGGTCCGAGCAGCTCAGGTGATGAGGTGTTTGGCGAGCGCCAATGCTGCGACTTATCGCCTCCCCGCCACTCAGTTATCTGGGTGTAAAACCGGCGCACCTTCTCAGGCAGATGTTGACCGTCCAGACCCCCAATAAGTTTTCGTTAGCAAAGAAGCCTGCTTACAGTTTTATAGATAATCTCTCTGGGGCTGCAATTGCCCCCTTCCGGCTCTGGCTGCCTGTCACCGGAGGGGGAAGGTCTGCAGCCAGCTATCTCTGTTTAGTCCTTTGTTCCATGTGCGGGCCTGGCGGTGTCTTAGGTTAGGGCTGGCTTTTCGCGTGGTAGATATCCCACAGTCTGGTTTGCTAGCCCAAATTATTTCGCTCAGATAGCACTCAGGGTATTCAGGCCAGATTCTTACTCTCAGTGATGCAGCCCGCGCCGCGCCTCCCTGCCCAGCCGCCGCTTGCTAATGGCGGATGCAGGCGTCTGCGCTGTTTCTCCGCTGGGGGAGTTACCATAGGGCTAGCAATCTGCGAGTTTTAATTGTTTACTTA
>NW_027220199.1:0-13671 GCF_027580195.1 Bos mutus
TCATCAACCAGCTGAGCAGGCATGAATCCTGTGTCCCAGCAGGCGATTATCAAGCAGATGAGCAGGCATGTATCATGCGGACCAGCTGTCGATTATCAAGCAGTTGAGAAGGCATGAATCCTGTGGCCCAGCTGGCGATTATCAAGCAGATGAGCAGGCATGAATCCTGCTGCCCACCTGGCGATTATCAAGCAGATGAGCAGGCATGCATCCTGCGGCTCAGCTGCCGATTATCAAGCAGCTAAGCAGGCGCTAATCCCGTAACTCAGCAGGCACTGATCACGTGGCTGTCATGCAGTGATCAAGAGACTGAGAGGCGCTGATCATGTGACTGCTCAGGTGCTGATCAGGTAGCTCTCCTGCACGGATCATGTTCCTCAGCAGGCAAGAATCAAGCAGGTGAGCAGGCATGCATCCTGCGGCCCATCTGGCGATTATCAAGCAGATGAGCAGGCATGCATCCTGCGGCTCAGCTGGCGATTGTCAAGCAGCTGAGCAGCGCTAATCCGTTATTTAGCAGGCACTGATCACGTGGCTGTCATGCAGTGATCAGGTGACTGAGAGGCGCTGATCATGTGACTGCTCATGTACTGATCAGGTAGCTCTCCTGCACGGATCATGTGCCTTAGCAGGCAAGAATCAAGCAGCTGAGCAGGCATGAATCATGCGGCCCAGCTGGCGATGATCAAGCAGATGAGCAGGCATGAATCATGCAGCCCAGCTGGCGATGATCAAGCAGATGTGCAGGCTTAAGTCCTGCGGCCCAGCTGGCGATTATCAAGCAGCTGAGCAGGCATGAATCATGCGGCCCAGCTGGCGATTATCAAGCAGATGAGCAGGCATGAATCATGCGGCCCAGCTGGCGATTTTCAAGTAGATGAGCAGGCATGAATCATGCGGCCCAGCTGGCGATTATCAAGCAGCTAAGCAGGCATGAATCCTGCGGCCCAACTGGCGATTATCAAGCAGCTGGGAAGGCATGAATCCTGCTTCCCAGCCTACGATTATCAAGCAGATGAGCAGGCATGAATCTTGCGGCCCAGCTGCCGATTATCAAGCAGATGAGCAGGCATGCATCCTGCGGCTCAGCTGGCGATTATCAAGCAGATGAGCAGGCATAAATCTTGCGGCCCAGCTGGCGATTGTCAAGCAGCTGAGCAGGCATGAATCCTGCGGCCCATCTGGCGATTATCAAGCAGATGAGCAGGCATGCATCCTGTGCCTCAGCTGGCGATTGTCAAGCAGCTGAGCAGGTGCTAATCCCGTAACTCAGCAGGCACTGATCACGTGGCTGTCATGCAGAGATCAGGTGACTGAGAGGCGCCGATCATGTGACTGCTCATGTGCTGATCAGGTAGCTCTCCTGCACGGATCATGTGCCTCAGCAGGCAAGAATCAAGCAGCTGAACAGGCATGAATCCTGTTGCCCAGCTGGCGATTACCAAGCAGATGAGCAGGCATGAATCATGCGGCCCAGCTGGCGATTATCAAGCAGATGAGCAGGCATGAATCATGCGGCCCAGCTGGCCATTATCAAGCCGCTGAGAAGGCATGAATCCTGTGGCCCAGCTGGCGATTATCAAACAGATGAGCAGGCATGAATCATGCGGCCCAGCTGGCGATTATCAAGCAGATGAGCAGGCATGCATCCTGCGGCTCAGCTGGCGATTATCAAGCAGAGGAGCAGGCGCCAAATCCGTGATTCAGCAGGCACTGATCACGTGGCTGTCATGCAGTGATCAAGAGACTGAGAGGCGCTGATAATGTGACTGCTCATGTGCTAATCAGGTAGTTCTCCTGCACGGATCATGTGCCTCAGCAGGAAAGAATCAAGCAACTGAGCAGGCATGAATCATGCGGCCCAACTGGCGATTATCAAGCAGATGAGCAGGCATGAATCATGCAGCCCAGCGGGCGATTATCAAGCAGATGTGCAGGCTTGAAACCTGCGGCCCAGCTGGCGATTATCAAGCAGCTGAGCAGGCATGAATCATGTGGCCCAGCTGGCGATTATCAAGCAGCTGAGAAGGCATGAATCCTGCGGCCAAGCTGGCGATTATCAAGCAGATGAGCAGCCATGAATCCTGCGGCCCAGCTGGCGATTATCAAGCAGATGAGCAGTCATGAATCCTGCGGCCCAGCTGGCGAGTATCAAGCAGATGAGCAAGCATGAATCGCCGGTCCAGCTGGCGATTATCAAGCAGAAAATTAGCCATGAATCCTGCGGCCCAGCGGAGATTATCAAGCAGCTGAGCAGGCATGAATCCTGCGGCCCAGCTGGGGATTATCAAGCAGATGAGCAGGCATGAATCATGCGGCCCAGCTGGCGATTATCAAGCAGCTGAGAAGGCATGAATCCTACGGCCCAGCTGGCGATTATCAAGCAGATGTGCAGGCTTAAATCCTGCAGCCCAGCTGGCGATTATCAAGCAGATGAGCAGCCATGAATCCTGCGGCCCAGCTGGCGATTATCAAGCAGCTGAGCAGGCATGAATCCTGCGGCCCAGCGGACGATCATCAAGCAGCTGAGCAGGCATGAATCCTGTGTCCCAGCTGGCGATTATCAAGCAGATGAGCAGCCATGAATCCTGCGGCCCAGCTGGCGATTATCAAGCAGTTGAGAAGGCATGAATCCTGCGGCCCAGCGGACGATCATCAAGCAGTTGAGAAGGCATGAATTCTGTGGCTCAGCTGGCGAGTATCAAGCAGCTGAGCACGCATGAATCCTGCGGCCCAGCTGGGGATTATCAAGCAGATGAGCAGGCATGAATCATGCGGCCCAGCTGGCGATTATCAAGCAGCTGAGAAGGCATGAACTATACGGCCCAGCTTGCGATTATCAAGCAGATGAGAAGGCATGAATCCTGCGGCCCAGCTGGCAATTATCAAGCAGCTGAACAGGCGCTAATCCCGTAACTCAGCAGGCACTGATCACGTGGCTGTCATGCAGTGATCAAGAGACTGAGAGGCGCTGATAATGTGACTGCTCATGTGCTGATCAGGTAGCTCTCCTGCACGGATCATGTGCCTCAGCAGGCAACAATCAAGCAGCTGAGCAGGCATGAATCATGTGGCCCAGCTGGCGATTATCAAGCAGCTGAGAAGGCATGAATCCTGCGGCCCAGCTGGCGATTATCAAGCAGATGAGCAGCCATGAATCCTGCGGCCCAGCTGGCGATTATCAAGCAGATGAGCAGGCATGAATCCTGCGGCCCAGCTGGCGATTATCAAGCAGAAAAGTAGCCATGATTCCTGCGGCCCAGAGGGAGATTATCAAGCAGCTGAGCAGGCATGAATCCTGCGGCCCAGATGGGGATTATCAAGCAGATGAGCAGGCATGAATCATGCGGCCCAGCTGGCGATTATCAAGCAGCTGAGAAGGCATGAATCCTACGGCCCAGCTGGCGATTATCAAGCAGATGAGAAAGCATGAATCCTGCGGCCCAGCTGGCGATTATCAAGCAGCTGAGCAGCTGCTAATTCCGTAAATCAGCAGGCACTGATCACGTGGCTGTCATGCAGTGATCAGGTGACTGAGAGGCGCTTATCATGTGACTGCTCATGTGCTGATCAGGTAGCTCTCCTGCACGGATCATGTGCCTCAGCAGGCAAGAATCAAGCAGCTGAGCAGGCATGAATCCTGCGGCCCAGCTGCCTATTATCAAGCAGATGAGCAGGCATGAATCATGCGGCCCAGCTGGCGATTATCAAGCAGATGAGCAGGCATGAATCCTGCGGGCCAGCGGTCGATTATCAAGCAGCTGAGCAGGCATGCATCCTGCGGCCCATCTGGCGATTATCAAGCAGATGAGCAGGCATGCATCCTGCGGCTCAGCTGGCGATTATCAAGCAGCTGAGCAGGTGCTAATCTCGTAACTCAGCAGGCACTTATCACGTGGCTGTCATGCAGTGATCAAGTGACTGAGAGGCGCTGATCATGTGACTGCTCATGTGCTGATCAGGTAGCTCTCCTGCACGGATCATGTGCCTCAGCAGGCAAGAATCAAGCAGCTGAGCAGGCATGAATCATGCGGCCCAGCTGGCGATTATCAAGCAGCTGAGCAGGCATGAATCCTCCAGCCCAGCTGGCCATTATCAAGCAGATGAGCAGGCATGCATCCTGCGGCTCAGCTGGCGATTGTCAAGCAGCTGAGCAAGCGCTAATCCCGTTACTTAGCAGGCACTGATCACGTGGCTGTCATGCAGTGATCAGGTGACTGAGAGGCGCTGATCATGTGACTGCTCATGTACTGATCAGGTAGCTCTCCTGCACGGATCATGTGCCTTAGCAGGCAAGAATTAAGCAGCTGAGCACGCATGAATCATGCGGCCCAGCTGGCGATGATCAAGCAGATGAGCAGGCATGAATCCTGCGGCCCAACTGGCGATTATCAAGCAACTGGGAAGGCATGAATCCTGCTTCCCAGCCTACGATTATCAAGCAGATGAGCAGGCATGAATCTTGCGGCCCAGCTGCCGATTATCAAGCAGATGAGCAGGCATGCATCCTGCGGCTCAGCTGGCGAATATCAAGCAGATGAGCAGGCATGAATCTTGCGGCCCAGCTGGCGATTGTCAAGCAGCTGAGCAGGCATGAATCCTGCGGCTCAGCTGGCGATTATCAAGCAGCTGAGCAGGCATGCATCCTGCGGCCCATCTGGCGATTATCAAGCAGATGAGCAGGCATGCATCCTGCGGCTCAGCTGGCGATTATCAAGCAGCTGAGCAGGTGCAAATTCCGTAATTCAGCAGGCACTGATCACGTGGCTGTCATGCAGTGATCAGGTGACTGAGAGGCGCTGATCATGTGACTGCTCATGTGCTGATCAGGTAGCTCTCCTGCACGGATCATGTGCCTCAGCAGGCAAGAATCAAGCAGCTGAACAGGCATGAATCCTGTGGCCCAGCTGACGATTATCAAGCAGATGAGCAGCCATGAATCCTGCGGCCCAGTGGGCGATTATCAAGCAGATGAGCAGGCATGAATCATGCGGCCCAGCTAGCGATTATCAAGCAGATGAGCAGGCATGAATCCTGCGGCCCAGCTGGCGATTATCAAGCAGCTGAGCAGGCATGAATCCTGCGGCCCAGCTGGGGATTATCAAGCAGATGAGCAGGCATGAATCATGCGGCCCAGCTGGCGATTATCAAGCAGCTGAGAAGGCATGAATCCTACAGCCCAGCTGACGATTATCAAGCAGATGAGAAGGCATGAATCCTGTGGCCCAGCTGGCGATTATCAAGCAGATGAGCAGGCATGAATCCTTCGGCCCAGCGGGCGATTATCAAGCAGATGAGCAGGGATGAATCCTCCGGCACAGCTGGCGATTATCAAGCAGATGAGCAGGCATGAATCCTGCGGGCCAGCGGTCGATTATCAAGCAGATGTGCAGGCATGAATCCTGTTTCCCAGCCTACGATTATCAAGCAGATGAGCAGGCAGGAATCTTGGGGCCCAGCTGCCGATTATCAAGCAGATGAGCAGGCATGCATCCTGCGGCTCAGCTGGCGATTTTCAAGCAGATGAGAAGGCATGAATCTTGCGGCCCAGCTGGCGATTTTCAAGCAGATGAGCAGGCATGAATCATGCGGCCCAGCTGGCGATTATCAAGCAGATGAGCAGGCATGCATCCTGCGGCTCAGCTGGCGATTATCAAGCAGCTGAGCATGTGCTAATCCCGTAACTCAGCAGGCACTGATCACGTGGCTGTCATGCAATGATCAGGTGACTGAGAGGCGCTGATCCTGTGACTGCTCATGTGCTGATCAGGTAGCTCTCCTGCACGGATCATGTGCCTCAGCAGGCAAGAATCAAGCAGCTGAAGAGGCATGAAACCTGTGGCCCAGCTGGCGATTATCAAGCAGATGAGCAGCCATGAATCCTGCGGCCCAGGGGGCGATTATCAAGCAGATGAGCAGGCATGAATCATGCGGCCCAGCTGGCGATTATCAAGCTGATGAGCAGGCATGAATCATGCGGCACAGCGGGCCATTATCAAGCCGCTGAGAAGGCATGAATCATGCGGCCCAGCTGGCGATTATCAAACAGATGAGCAGCCATGCATCCTGCGGCTCAGCTGGCGATTATCAAGCAGCGGAGCAGGCGCAAATCCCGTGACACAGCAGGCACTGATCACGTGGCTGTCATGCAGTGATCAAGAGACTGAGAGGCGCTGATAATGTGACTGCTCATGTGCTGATCAAGTAGCTCTTCTGCACGGATCATGTGCCTCAGCAGGCAAGAATCAAGCAGCTGAGAAGGAATGAATCCTGCGGCCCAGCTGGCGATTATCAAGCAGATGAGCAGCCAAGAATCATGCGGCCCAGCTGGCGATTATCAAGCAGATGAGCAGTCATGAATCCTGCCGCCCAGCGGGCAATCATCAAGCAGCTGAGCAGGCATGAATCCTGCGTCCCAGCTGGCGATTATCAAACAGTTGAGAAAGCATGAATCCTGTGGCCCAGCTTTCGATTATCAAGCAGGTGAGCAGGCATGAATCATGAGGCCCAGCTGGCGATTATCAAACAGATGAGCAGGCATGAATCCTGTTTCCTAGCCTACGATTATCAAGCAGATGAGCAGGCATGCATCCTGCGGCTCAGCTGGCGATTATCAAGCAGATGAGCAGGCATAAATCATGCGGCCCAGCTGGCGATTGTCAAGCAGCTGAGCAGGCATGAAACCTGCGGCCCATCTGGCGATTATCAAGCAGATGAGCAGGCATGCATCCTGTGCCTCAGCTGGCGATTGTGAAGCAGCTGAGCAGGTGCTAATCCCGTAACTCAGCAGGCACTGATCACTTGGCTGTCATCATGCGGAGATCATGTGACTGAGAGGCGCTGATCATGTGACTGCTCATGTGCTGATCAGGTTGCTCTCCTGCACGGATCATGTGCCTCAGCAGGCAAGAATCAAGCAGCTGAACAGGCATGAATCCTGTGGCCCAGCTGGCGATTATCAAGCTGATGAGCAGGCATGAATCATGCGGCACTGGCAGGGCCATTATCAAGCCGCTGAGAAGGCATGAATCATGCGCGGCCCAGCTGGCGATTATCAAACAGATGAGCAGCCATGCATCCTGCGGCTCAGCTGGCGATTATCAAGCAGCGGAGCAGGCGCAAATCCGTGACACAGCAGGCACTGATCACGTGGCTGTCATGCAGTGATCAAGAGACTGAGAGGCGCTGATAATGTGACTGCTCATGTGCTGATCAAGTAGCTCTTCTGCACGGATCATGTGCCTCAGCAGGCAAGAATCAAGCAGCTGAGAAGGAATGAATCCTGCGGCCCAGCTGGCGATTATCAAGCAGATGAGCAGCCAAGAATCATGCGGCCCAGCTGGCGATTATCAAGCAGATGAGCAGTCATGAATCCTGCCGCCCAGCGGGCAATCATCAAGCAGCTGAGCAGGCATGAATCCTGCGTCCCAGCAGGCGATTATCAAACAGTTGAGAAAGCATGAATCCTGTGGCCCAGCTTTCGATTATCAAGCAGGTGAGCAGGCATGAATCATGAGGCCCAGCTGGCGATTATCAAACAGATGAGCAGGCATGAATCCTGTTTCCTAGCCTACGATTATCAAGCAGATGAGCAGGCATGCATCCTGCGGCTCAGCTGGCGATTATCAAGCAGATGAGCAGGCATAAATCATGCGGCCCAGCTGGCGATTGTCAAGCAGCTGAGCAGGCATGAAACCTGCGGCCCATCTGGCGATTATCAAGCAGATGAGCAGGCATGCATCCTGTGCCTCAGCTGGCGATTGTGAAGCAGCTGAGCAGGTGCTAATCCCGTAACTCAGCAGGCACTGATCACTTGGCTGTCATGCGGAGATCATGTGACTGAGAGGCGCTGATCATGTGACTGCTCATGTGCTGATCAGGTTGCTCTCCTGCACGGATCATGTGCCTCAGCAGGCAAGAATCAAGCAGCTGAACAGGCATGAATCCTGTGGCCCAGCTGGCGATTATCAAGCAGATGAGCAGCCATGAATCCTGCCGCCCAGCGGGCGATTATCAAGCAGATGAGCAGGCATGAATCATGCGGCCCAGCTGGCCATTATCAAGCCGCTGAGAAGGCATGAATACTGTGGCCCAGCTGGCGATTATCAAACAGATGAGCAGGTATGAATCATGCGGCCCAGCTGGCGATTATCAAGCAGATGAGCAGGCATGCATCCTGCGGCTCAGCTGGCGATTATCAAGCAGAGGAGCAGGCGCAAATCCCGTGATTCAGCAGGCACTGATCACGTGGCTGTCATGCAGTGAAAAGAGACTAAGAGGCGCTGATAATGTGACTGCTCAAGTGCTGATCAGGTAGTTCTCCTGCACGGATCATGTGCCTCAGCAGGCAAGAATCAAGCAGCTGAGCAGGCGCTAATCCCGTAACTCAGCAGGCACTGATCACGTGGCTGTCATGCAGTGATCAGGTGACTGAGAAGCGCTGATCATGTGACTGCTCATGTGCTGATCAGGTAGCTCTCCTGCACGGATCATGTGACTCAGCAGGCAAGAATCAAGCAGCTGAGCAGGCATGAATCATGCATCCCAGCTGTGGATTATCAGGCTGCTGAGCAGGCATGAATCCTGTGGCCCAGCGGGCGATTATCAAGCAGCTGAGCAGGCATGCATCCTGCGGCCCACTGGCAATTATCAAGCAGCTTAGCAGGGGCTAATCCCGTAATTCAGCAGGCACTGATCAGGTGGCTGTCATGCAGTGATCAGGAAACTGAGAGGCGCTGATCATGTGCTGATCAGGTAGCTCTCCTGCACGGATCATGTGCCTCAGCAGGCAAGAATTAAGCAGCTGAGCAGGCATGAATCATGCGGCCTAGCTGTCGATTATCAGGCAGCTGAGCAGGCATGACTCCTGCGGCCCAGCGGGCGATTAACAAGCAGCTGAGCAGAAATGCATCCTGGGCCCCAGGGCCATTATCAAGCAGCGGAGCAGGCGCTAATCCCTTAACTCAGCAGGCACTGATCCGGTGGCTGTCATGCACTGATCAGGTGACTGAGAGGCGCTTATCATGGGATTGCTCATGTGCTGATTCGGTAGCTCTCCTGCACGGATCATGTTCCTCAACAGGCAAGAATCAAGCAGCTGAGCAGGCATGAATCATGCGGCCAAGCTGGCGATTATCAAGCAGCTGAGCAGGCATGAATCCTGCAGCCCAGCTGGCGGTTATCAAGCAGATGAGCAGCCATGAATCCTGCGGCCCAGCAAGCGATTATCAAGCAGCTGAGCAGGCATGAATCCTGCGGCCCAGCTGGCGATTATCAAGCAGATGATCAGGCATGAATCCTGTGGCCCAGCTGAAGATTATCAAGCAGCTGAGCAGGCATGAATCATGCGGCCCAGCTGGCGATTATCAAGCAGCTGAGCAGGCGCTAATCCCATAAATAAGCAGGCACTGATCAGGTGGCTGTCCTGCAGTGATCAGGTGACTGAGAGGCGCTGATCATGTGACTGCTCATGTGCTGATCAGGTAGCTCTCCTGCATGGATCATGTGCCTCAGCAGGCAAGAATCAAGCAGCTGAGCAGGCATGAATCATGCAGCCCAGCTGGCGATTATCAAGCAGCTGAGCAGGCATGAATCCTGCAGCCCAGCTGGCGATAATCAAGTAGATGAGCAGGCATGAATCATGCGGCCCAGCTGGCGACTATCAAGCAGCTGAGAAGGTATGAATCCTGCGGCCCAGCTGGCGATTATCAAGCAGCTGAGCAGGCATGAATCATGCGGCCCATCTGGCGATTATCAAGCAGCTGAGCAGGCGCTAATCCCGTAACTCAGCAGGCACTGATCACGTGGCTGTCATGCAGTGATCAGGTGACTGAGAGTCGCTGATCATGTGACTGATCATGTGCTGATCAGGTAGCTTTCCTGCATGGATCATGTGCCTCAGCAGGCAAGAATCAAGCAGCTGAGCAGGCAAGAATCCTGCAGCCCAGATGGCGATTATCCAGCAGCTGAGCAGCCATGAATCATTGGTCCCAGCTGGCGATTCTCAAGCAGCTGAGCAGGCATGAATCATGCGGCCCAGCTGGCGATTATCAGGCAGCTGAGCAGCTATGAATCATGCGGCCCAGCTGGCGATTATCAAGCAGCTGAGTAGGCATGAATCATGCGGCCCAGCTGGCGATTATCAAGCAGCTGAGCAGGCATCCATCCTGCGGCTCAGCTGGCGATTATCAAGCAGCTGAGCAGGCATGAATCATGCGGCCCAGCTGGCGATTATCAGGCAGCTGAGCAGGCGCTAATCCCGTAACTCAGCAGGCACTGATCACGTGGCTGTCGCGCAGTGATCAGGTGACTGAGAGTCGCTGACCATGTGACTGCTCATGTGCTGATCAGGTAGCTCTCCTGCATGGATCATGTGCCTCAGCAGGCAAGAATCAAGCAGCTGAGCAGGCATGAATCCTGGGCCTCAGTTGGCGATTATCAAGCAGCCGGCAGGCATGAATCTTGCGCGGCCCAGCTGGCGATTATCAAGCAGCTGAGCAGGCGCTAATCCCGTAACTCAGCAGGCACTGATCACGTGGCTGTCATGCACTGATCAGGTGACTGAGAGGCGCTTATCATGGGACTGCTCATGTACTGATTCGTAGCTCTCCTGCAGGGATCATGTGCCTCAGCAGGCAAGAATCAATCAGCTGAGCAGGCATGAATCATGCGGCCCAGATGGTGATTATCAAGCAGCTGAGCAGGCATGAAACCTGCAGTCCAGCTGGCGGTTATCAAGCAGATGAGCAGCCATGAATCCTGCGGCCCAGCGGGCGATTATCAAGCAGCTGAGCAGGCATGAATCCTGCGGCCCAGGTGGCGATTATCAAGCAGATGAGCAGGCATTAATCCTGTGGCCCAGCTGACGATTATTAAGCAGCTGAGCAGGCATGAATCCTGCGGCCCAGCTGGCGATTATCAAGCAAATGAGCAGGCATGAATCATGCCCAGCTGGCGATTATCAAGCAGCTGAGAAGGCATGAATCATGGGGCCCAGCTGGCGATTATCAAGCAGATGAGCAGGCATGAATCATGCGGCCCAGCTGGCGATTATCAAGCAGATGAGCAGGCATGAATCATGCGGCCCAGCTGGCGATTATCAAGCAGATGAGCAGGCATGAATCATGCGGCCCAGCTGGCGATTATCAAGCAGATGAGCAGGCATGCATCCTGCGCCTCAGCTGGCGATTATTAAGCAGCTGAGCAGGCACTAATCCCGTAAATCAGCAGGTACTGATCACGTGGCTGTCATGCAGTGATAAGGTGACTGAGAGGCGCTGATCCTGTGACTGCACATGTGCTGATCAGGTAGCTCTCATGCACGGATCATGTGCCTCAGCAGGCAAGAATCCAGCAGCTGAGCAGGCATGAATCCTGCGGCCCTGATGGCGATTATCAAGCAGCTGAGCAGGCATGAATCATGCGGCCCAGCTGGTGATTATCAAGCAGCTGAGCAGGCACTAATCCTGTAACTCAGCAGGCACTGATCACGTGGCTGTATGCAGTGATAAGGTGACGGAGAGGCGCTGATCATGTGACTGCACATGGGCTGATCAGGTAGTTCTCCTGCACGGATCATGTGCCTCAGCAGGCAAGAATCAAGCAGCTGAGCAGGCATGAATCATGCGGCCCAGCTGGCGATTATCAAGCAGCTGAGCAGGCATGAATCATGAGGCCCAGCTGGCGATTATCAAGCAGCTGAGCAGGCATGAATTCTGTGGCCCAGCTGGCGATTATCAAGTAGATGAGCAGGCATGAATCCTGTGTGGCCCAGCAGGCGATTATCAAGCAGCTGAGCAGGCAAGAATCCTGCGGCCCAGCTGGCGATTATCAAACAGATGAGCAGGCATGAATCATGCGCCCAGCTGGCGATTATCAAGCAGATGAGCAGGCATGCATCCTGCGTCTCAGCTGGCGATTATCAAGCAGCTGAGCAGACGCTAATCCCGTGAACTCAGCAGGCACTGATCACGTGGCTGTCATGCAGTGATCAGATGACTGAGAGGCACGGATCATGTGACTGCTCCTGTGCTGATCAAGTGGGTCTCCTGCACGGATCATGTGCCTCAGCAGGCAAGAATCGCAGCTGAGCAGGCAACAATCCTGCAGCCCAGATGGCGATTATCAAGCAGCTGAGCAGCCATGACTCATGCGCGCCCAGCTGGCGATTATCAAGCAGCTGAGCAGGCATGAATCATGCGCCCAGCTGGCGATTATCAGGCAGCTGAGCAGGCATGAATCATGCGCCCAGATGGCGATTATCAAGCAGCTGAGTAGGCATGAATCATGCGGCCAGCTGGCGATTATCAAGCAGCTGAGCAGGCATCCATCCTGCGGCTCAGCTGGCGATTATCAAGCAGCTGAGCAGGCATGAATCATGCGCCCAGCTGGCGATTATCAGCAGCTGAGCAGGAATCCATCCTGCGACTCAGCTGGCGATTATCAAGAAGCTGAGCAGGTGGCGAATCATGCGCCCAGCTGGCGATTATCAAGCAGCTGAGCAGGCGCTAATCCCATATAAGCAGGCACTGATCACGTGGCTGTCATGCAGTGATCAGGTGACTGAGAGTCGCTGATCATGTGACTGCTCATGTGCTGATCAGGTAGCTCTCCTGCTTGGATCATGTGCCTCAGCAGGCAAGAATCCAGCAGCTGAGCAGGCATGAATCCTGGGCCTCAGTTGGCGATTATCAAGCAGCCTCGACAGTCATGAATCTTATGCCCAGCGAGGGTGATTATCAAGCAGCTGAGCAGGCATAAATCATGCGGCCCAGCTGGCGATTATCAAGCAGCTTATCAGGCATGAATCCTGCAGCCCAGCTGGCGATTATCGCCAGATAAGCAGGCATGAATCATGCGGCCCAGCTGGCGATTATCAAGCAGCTGAGCAGGCAAGCATCCTGCGGCTCAGCTGGCGATTATCAAGCAGCTGAGCAGCGCTAATCCCGTAACTCAGCAGGCACTGATCACGTGGCTGTAATGCAGTGATCAGATGACTGAGAGGCGCTGATCGTGTGACTGCCTGCGTGCTGATCAAGCAGCTCTCTGCACGGATCATGTGCCTCAGCAGGCAAGAATCAAGCAGCTGAGCAGGCAAGAATCCTGCAGCCCAGATGGCGATTATCAAGCAGCTGAGCAGCCATGAATCATGCGGCCCAGCTGGCGATTCTCAAGCAGCTGAGCAGGCGCGAATCATGCGGCCCAGCTGGCGATTATCAGGCAGCTGAGCAGGCATGAATCATGCGCCCAGCTGGCGATTATCAAGCAGCAGCTGAGTAGGCATGAATCATGCGCCCAGCTGGCGATTATCAGCAGCTGAGCAGGCATCCATCCTGCGGCTCAGCTGGCGATTATCACAGCTGAGCAGGCATGAAATCGCGCCCAGCTAGCGCATTATCAAGCAGCGCTGAGCATGTATGAATCCTGCTGCCCAGCTGGCGGTTATCAAGCCAGATGAGCAGCCATGAATCCTGCGCCCAGCTGGCGATTATCAAGCAGATGATCAGCCATGAATCCGGCAAGCGCCCAGCTGGCGATTATCACAGCTGAGCAGGCTGGTGCATTATCAGCAGCTGAGCAGGCATGAACTGCGCCCACTGGCGATTATCGCAGATGAGCAGGCATGAATCCTGCACCCAGCTGGCGATTATCAAGCAGATGAGCAGGAATGAA
>NW_027220200.1:0-21543 GCF_027580195.1 Bos mutus
TGCCCGCTCATCTGTGATAATCGCCAGCTGAGCCTCGCGACACCTGCCCGCTCATCTGCCTGATAATCGCCAGCTGAGCCCGCGACACCTGCCCGGCTCATCTGTGATAATCGCCAGCTGAGCCCGCGACACCTGCCGGCTCATCTGCTGATAATCGCCAGCTGAGCCCGCGCGACACCTGCCCTGCTCATCTGCCTGATAATCGCCAGCTGAGCCCCGCGACACCTGCCCGCTCATCTGCTTGATAATCGCCAGCTGAGCCCCGCGACACCTGCCTGCTCATCTGCCTGATACTCGCCAGCTGAGCCCGCGACACCTGCCTGCTCATCTGCTTGATAATCGCCAGCTGAGCCCCGGGACACCTGCCCGCTCATCTGCTTGATAATCGCCAGCTGAGCCTCGCGACACCTGCCAGCTCATCTGCTTGATAATCACCAGCTGAGCCCGCGCGCACCTGCCCGCTCATCTGTGATAATCGCCAGCTGAGCCCGCGACACCTGCCCGCTCATCTGCTTGATAATCGCCAGCTGAGCCCGCGACACCTGCCCGCTCATCTGCTTGATAATCGCCAGCTGAGCCTCGCGACACCTGCCCGCTCATCTGCTTGATAATCGCCAGCTAAGCCCCGCGACACCTGCCCGCTCATCTGCCTGATACTCGCCAGCTGAGCCCGCGACACCTGCCCGCTCATCTGCCTGATAATCGCCAGCTGAGCCCGCGACGACACCTGCCCGCTCATCTGTTTTGATAATCGCCAGCTGAGCCCCGCGACACCTGCCCGCTCATCTGCTTGATAATCGCCAGGTGAGCCGCGCGACACCTGCCCGCTCATCTGCTTGATAATCGCCAGCTGAGCCCGCGACACCTCCCGCTCATCTGCTTGATAATCGCCAGTTTAGCCTCCGACACCTGCCGCTCATCTGGTTGATAATCGCCAGCTGAGCCCGCGACATCTGCCGCTCATCTGCTTGATAATCGCCAGCTGAGGCCCGGTGACACCTGTCCGCTCATCTGCTTGATAATCGCCAGCTGAGCCGCGCAACACCTGCCCGCTCATCTGCTTGATAATCGCCAGTTGAGCCTCGCGACACCTGCCCGCTCATCTGCTTGATAATCGCCAGCTGAGCCCCGCGACACCTGCCCGCTCATCTGCTTGATAATCGCCAGCTGAGCCTCGCGACACCTGCCCGCTCATCTGCCTGATAATCGCCAGCTGAGCCCCGCGACACCTGCCCGCTCATCTGCTTGATAATCGCCAGCTGAGCCGCGCGACACCTGCCCGCTCATCTGCTTGATAATCGCCAGCTGAGCCCGCGACACCTGCCCGCTCATCTGCTTGATAATCGCCAGTTGAGCCTCGCGACACCTGCCCGCTCATCTGATTGATAATAGCCAGCTGAGCCGCGTGGCATCTTCCCGTTCATCTGCTTGATAATCGCCAGCTGAGCCCCGCGACACCTGCCTGCTCATCTGCTTGATAATCGCCAGCTGAGCCCCGCGACACCTGTCCGCTCATCTGCTTGATAATCGCCAGCTGAGCGCGCGACACCTGCCCGCTCATCTGCTTGATAATCGCCAGCTGAGCCCCGCGACACCTGCCTGCTCATCTGCTTGATAATCGCCAGCTGAGCCGCGCGACACCTGCCGCTCATCTGCTTGATAATCGCCCAGCTGAGCCGCGCGACACCTGCCGGCTCATCTGCTTGATAATCGCCAGCTGAGCCGCGCGACACCTGCCCGCTCATCTGCTTGATAATCGCCAGCTGAGCCGCGCGACACCTGCCCGCTCATCTGCTTGATAATCGCCAGCTGAGCCGCGCGACACCTGCCCGCTCATCTGCTTGATAATCGCCAGCTGAGCCCGCGCGACACCTGCCCGCTCATCTTTGATAATTGCCAGCTGAGCCGGGCGACACCTGCCCGCTCATCTGCCTGATAATCGCCAGCTGAGCCCGCGACACCTGCCCGCTCATCTGCCTGATGATAATCGCCAGCTGAGCCACGACGACACCTGCCTGCTCATCTGCCTGATAATCGCCAGCTGAGCCGCGCGACACCTGCCCGCTCATCTGCTTGATAATCGCCAGCTGAGCCAGCGCGACACCTGCCTGCTCATCTGCTTGATAATCGCCAGCTGAGCGCGCGACACCTGCCCGCTCATCTGCCTGATAATCGCCAGCTGGGCCCGCGACACCTGCCCGCTCATCTGCTTGATAATCGCCAGCTGAGCCGCGCGACACCTGCCTGCTCATCTGCTTGATAATCGCCAGCTGAGCCGCGCGACACCTGCCTGCTCATCTGCCTGATAATCGCCAGCTGAGCCGCGCGACACCTGCCCGCTCATCTGCTTGATAATCACCAGATGAGCAGCGGAACACCTGCCCGCTCATCTGCTTGATAATCGCCAGCTGAGCCACGCGCGACACCTGCCCGGCTCATCTGCTTGATAATCGCCAGCTGAGCCGCGCGACACCTGCCCGCTCATCTGGTTGATAATCGCCAGCTGAGCGCGCGACACCTGCCTGCTCATCTGCTCTGATAATCGCCAGCTGAGCCGCGCGACACCTGCCGGCTCATCTGCCTGATAAATCGCCAGCTGGGCGCGCGCGACACCTGCCCGCTCATCTGCCTGATAATCGCCAGCTGAGCCGCGCGACACCTGCCCGCTCATCTGCCTGATAATCGCCAGCTGAGCCGCGCGACACCTGCCTGCTCATCTGCTTGATAATCGCCAGCTGAGCCCCGCGACACCTGCCCGCTCATCTGCTTGATAATCGCAAGCTGAGCCGCCTGACACCTGCCCGCTCATCTGCTTGATAATCGCCAGCTGAGCAGCCCGACACCTGCCCGCTCATCTGCTTGATATCGCCAGCTGAGCCGCGCGACCTGCCCGGCTCCTGCCCGCTCATCTGCCTGATAATCGCCAGCTGAGCCTCGCCGCTGACCTGCCCGCCTCTCATCTGCTTGATAATCGCCAGCTGAGCTGAGCCGCGACACCTGCCCGCTCATCTGCTTGATAATCGCCAGCTGAGCCTCGCGACACCTGCGCGCTCATCTGCTTGATAATCGCCAGCTGAGCCGCGCGACACCTGCCCGCTCATCTGCCTGATAATCGCCAGCTGAGCCCCGCGACACCTGCCGCTCATCTGCCTGATAATCGCCAGCTGAGCCCGCGCGACACCTGCCCGCTCATCTGCTTGATAATCGCCAGCTGAGCCTCGCGACCTGCCCGCTCATCTGCCTGATAATCGCCAGCTGAGCCCGCGACACCCTGCCCGCTCATCTGCCTGATAATCGCCAGCTGAGCCCGCGACACCTGCCCGCTCATCTGCTTGATAATCGCCAGCTGAGCCGCCGCGACACCTGCCCGCTCATCTGCTTGATAATCGCCAGCTGAGCCGCGACACCTGCCCGCTCATCTGCTTGATAATCGCCAGCTGAGCCCGCGCGACACCTGCCCGCTCATCTGCCTGATAATCGCCAGCTGAGCCCGCGACACCTGCCCGCTCATCTGCCTGATAATCGCCAGCTGAGCCCGCGACACCTGCCCGCTCATCTGCTTGATAATCGCCAGCTGAGCCGCGCGACACCTGCCTGCTCTCATCTGCTTGATAATCGCCAGCTGAGCCGCCGCGACACCTGCCCGCTCATCTGCCTGATAATCGCCAGCTGAGCCCGCGACACCTGCCCGCTCATCTGCTTGATAATCGCCAGCTGAGCCGCGCGACACCTGCCCGCTCATCTGCCTGATAATCGCCAGCTGAGCCCGCGACACCTGCCCGCTCATCTGCCTGATAATCGCCAGCTGAGCCCGCGACACCTGCCCGCTCATCTGCTTGATAATCGCCAGCTGAGCCCGCGACACCTGCCCGCTCATCTGCCTGATAATCGCCAGCTGAGCCGCACACACCTGCCCGCTCATCTGCTTGATAATCGCCAGCTGAGCCATGCGACACCTGCCCGCTCATCTGCTTGATAATCGCCAGCTGAGCCGCGACCGACACCTGCCTGCTCATCTGTTGATAATCGCCAGCTGAGCGCGTGATCTGGTGACACCTGCCCGCTCATCTGCTTGATAATCGCCAGCTGAGCCCGCGACACCTGCCGGCTCATCTGCTTGATAATCGCCAGCTGAGCCGCGCGACACCTGCCCGCTCATCTGCTTGATAATCGCCAGCTGAGCCCGCGCGACACCTGCCCGCTCATCTGCTTGATAATCGCCAGCTGAGCCCGCGACACCTGCCGCTCATCTGCTTGATAATCGCCAGCTGAGCCGCGCGACACCTGCCCGCTCATCTGCTTGATAATCGCCAGCTGAGGCCGCGCGACACCTGCCGGCTCATCTGTGATAATCGCCAGCTGAGCCCGCGACACCTGCCCGCTCATCTGCTTGATAATCGCCAGCTGAGCCGCGCGACACCTGCCCGCTCATCTGCTTGATAATCGCCAGCTGAGCAGCGCGACACCTGCCCCCTCATCTGCTTGATAATCGCCAGCTGAGCCCGCGCGACACCTGCCCGCTCATCTGCCTGATAATCGCCAGCTGAGCCCCGCGACACCTGCCGCTCATCTGCTTGATAATCGCCAGCTGAGCCCCGCGACACCTGCCCGCTCATCTGCTTGATAATCGCCAGCTGAGCCCCGCGACACCTGCCCGCTCATCTGCTTGATAATCGCGCCAGCTGAGCCGCGCGACACCTGCCCGCTCATCTGCTGATAATCGCCAGCTGAGCCTCGCGACACCTGCCTCGCTCATCTGCTGATAATCGCCAGCTGAGCCCGCGACACCTGCTCCGCTCATCTGCTTGATAATCGCCAGCTGAGCCCGCTCGCGACACCTGCCCGCTCATCTGCCTGATAATCGCCAGCTGAGCCCCGCGACACCTGCCGCTCATCTGCCTGATAATCGCCAGCTGAGCCGCGCGACACCTGCCGCTCATCTGCCTGATAATCGCCAGCTGAGCCGCGCGACCTGCCTGCCCGCTCATCTGCTTGATAATCGCCAGCTGAGCCGCGCGACACCTGCCCGCTCATCTGCTTGATAAGCGCCAGCTGAGCGCGCGACACCTGCCCGCTCATCTGCTTGATAATCGCCAGCTGAGATGGGCGACACCTGCCCGCTCATCTGCCTGATAATCGCCAGCTGAGTCGCGCGACACCTGCCCGCTCATCTGCCTGATAATCGCCAGCTGAGCCGCGCGACACCTGCCCGCTCATCTGCTTGATAATCGCCAGCTGAGCCGCGCGACACCTGCCCGCTCATCTGCTTGATAATCGCCAGCTGAGCACCCGACACCTGCCGGCTCATCTGCTTGATAATCGCCAGCTGAGCCCCGCGACACCTGCCCGCTCATCTGCTTGATAATCGCCAGCTGAGCCGCGCGACACCTGCCCGCTCATCTGCTTGATAATCGCCAGCTGAGCCCCGCGACACCTGCCCGCTCATCTGCTTGATAATCGCCAGCTGAGCCCCGCGACACCTGCCCGCTCATCTGCTTGATAATCGCCAGCTGAGCCGCGCGACACCTGCCCGCTCATCTGCCTGATAATCGCCAGCTGAGCGCGCGACACCTGCCCGCTCATCTGCTTGATAATCGCCAGCTGAGCCCCGCGACACCTGCCCGCTCATCTGCCTGATAATCGCCAGCTGAGGCCCTCGACACCTGCCCGCTCATCTGCTTGATAATCGCCAGCTGAGCCCGCGACACCTGCCCGCTCATCTGCTTGATAATCGCCAGCTGAGCCTCGCGACACCTGCCCGCTCATCTGCTTGATAATCGCCAGCTGAGCCCCGCGACACCTGCTCGCTCATCTGCTTGATAATCGCCAGCTGAGTCGCATGACACCTGCCTGCTCATCTGCTTGATAATCGCCAGCTGAGCCCCGCGACACCTGCCGCTCATCTGCTTGATAATCGCCAGCTGAGCCACCGCGACACCTGCCCGCTCATCTGCTTGATAATCGCCAGCTGAGCCCGCGACACCTGCCCGCTCATCTGCTTGATAATCGCCCAGCTGAGCCCGGCGACACCTGCTTGCTCATCTGCTTGATAATCGCCAGCTGAGCCGCGCGACTCCTGCCTGCTCATCTGCTGATGATAATCGCCAGCTGAGCCCGCGACACCTGCCCGCTCATCTGCTTGATAATCGCCAGCTGAGCCCGCGACACCTGCCCGCTCATCTGCTTGATAATCACCAGCTGAGCCCCGCGACACCTGCCCGCTCATCTGCTTGAAAATCGCCAGCTGAGCCCGCGCGACCCCTGCCTGTTCATCTGCTTGATAATCGCCAGCTGAGCCGCGTGGCACCTGCCGCTCATCTGCTTGATAATCGCCAGCTGGGCCCGCGACACCTGCCCGCTCATCTGCTTGATAATCGCCAGCTGAGCCCGCGCGACACCTGCCGCTCATCTGCTTGATAATCGCCAGCTGAGCCCGCGACACCTGCCCGCTCATCTGCTTGATAATCGCCAGCTGAGCCGCGCGACACCTGCCCGCTCATCTGCCTGATAATCGCCAGCTGCCCCGCGACACCTGCCCGCTCATCTGCTTGATAATCGCCAGCTGAGCCCGCGACACCTGCCCGCTCATCTGCTTGATAATCGCCAGCTGAGCCCGCGACACCTGCCCGCTCATCTGCTTGATAATCGCCAGCTGAGCCCGCGACACCTGCCCGCTCATCTGCTTGATAATCGCCAGCTGAGCCCGCGACACCTGCCCGCTCATCTGCTTGATAATCGCCAGCTGAGCCGCGCGACACCTGCCCGCTCATCTGCTTGATAATCGCCAGCTGAGCCCCGCGACACCTGCCCGCTCATCTTTGATAATCGCCAGCTGAGCCCCCGCGACACCTGCCCGCTCATCTGCCTGATAATCGCCAGCTGAGCCGCCGCGACACCTGCCCGCTCATCTGCCTGATAATCGCCAGCTGAGCCGCGCGACACCTGCCCGCTCATCTGCTTGATATCGCGCCAGCTGAGCCCCGCGACACCTGCCCGCTCATCTGCTTGATAATCGCCAGCTGAGCCCGCGACACCTGCCGCTCATCTGCTTGATAATCGCCAGCTGAGCCCGCGACACCTGCCCGCTCATCTGCTTGATAATCGCCAGCTGAGCGCGCGCGACACCTGCCCGCTCATCTGCTTGATAATCGCCAGCTGAGCCCGCGACACCTGCCCGCTCATCTGCTTGATAATCGCCAGCTGAGCCCGCGACACCTGCCCGCTCATCTGCCTGATAATCGCCAGCTGAGCCGCGCGACTCCTGCCCGCTCATCTGCTTGATAATCGCCAGCTTAGCCCCGCGACACCTGCCGCTCATCTGTTTGATAATCGCCAGCTGAGCCCGCGACACCTGCCCGCTCATCTGCTTGATAATCGCCAGCTGAGCCGCGCGACACCTGCCCGCTCATCTGCTTGATAATCGCCAGCTGAGCCCGCGACACCTGCCGGCTCATCTGCTGATGATGCCAGCTGAGCCCGCGACACCTGCCCGCTCATCTGTTGATAATCGCCAGCTGAGCCGCGCGACACCTGCCGCTCATCTGCTTGATAATCGCCAGCTGGGCGCGCGACACCTGCCCGCTCATCTGCCTGATAATCGCCAGCTGAGCCGCGCGACACCTGCCCGCTCATCTGCTTGATAATCGCCAGCTGAGCCGCGCGACACCTGCCCGCTCATCTGCTTGATAATCGCCAGCTGAGCCCGCGACACCTGCCCGGCTCATCTGCTTGATAATCGCCAGCTGAGCCTCGCGACACCTGCCCGCTCATCTGCTTGATAATCGCCAGCTGAGCCGCGCGCCACCTGCCCGCTCATCTGCTTGATAATCGCCAGCTGAGCCGCGCGACACCTGCCCGCTCATCTGCTTGATAATCGCCAGCTGAGCCGCGCGACACCTGCCCGCTCATCTGCTTGATAATCGCCAGCTGAGCCTCGCGACACCTGCCCGCTCATCTGCTTGATAATCGCCAGCCAAGCCGCACGACAAATGCCCGTTCATCTGCCTGATAATCGCCAGCTGAGCCGCGTGACACGTGCCCGCTCATCTGCTTGATAATCGCCAGCTGAGCCTGCCCGCTCATCGCGACACCTGCCCGCTCATCTCACTGATAATCGCCAGCTGAGCCCCGCGACACCTGCCCGCTCATCTGCTTGATAATCGCCAGCTGAGCCCGCGCGACACCTGCCCGCTCATCTGCTTGATAATCGCCAGCTGAGCCGCGACACCTGCCCGCTCATCTGCTTGATAATCGCCAGCTGAGCCGCGCGACACCTGCCGCTCATCTGCTTGATAATCGCCAGCTGAGCCGCGCGACACCTGCCCGCTCATCTGCTTGATAATCGCCAGCTGAGCCCGCGCGACACCTGCCCGCTCATCTGCTTGATAATCGCCAGCTGAGCCCGCGCGACACCTGCCGCTCATCTGCTTGATAATCGCCAGCTGAGCCGCCCGCGACACCTGCCCGCTCATCTCTTTGATAATCGCCAGCTGAGCCGCGACACCTGCCGCTCATCTGCCTGATAATCGCCAGCTGAGCCCGCGACACCTGCCCGCTCATCTGCCTGATAATCGCCAGCTGAGCCCGCGACACCTGCCCGCTCATCTGCCTGATAATCGCCAGCTGAGCCGCGCGACACCTGCCCGCTCATCTGCTTGATAATCGCCAGCTGAGCCCGCGACACCTGCCCGCTCATCTGCTTGATAATCGCCAGCTGAGCCGCGCGACACCTGCCCGCTCATCTGCCTGATAATCGCCAGCTGAGCCCGCGCGACACCTGCCCGCTCATCTGCTTGATAATCGCCAGCTGAGCCCGCGACACCTGCCGCTCATCTGCTTGATAATCGCCAGCTGAGCCAGCCGCGACACCTGCCTGCTCATCTGCCTGATAATCGCCAGCTGAGCCCGCGACACCTGCCCGCTCATCTGCTTGATAATCGCCAGCTGAGCCCGCGACACCTGCCCGCTCATCTGCTTGATAATCGCCAGCTGAGCCGCGCGACACCTGCCGCTCATCTGCTTGATAATCGCCAGCTGAGCCCGCGACACCTGCCCCGCTCATCTGCTTGATAATCGCCAGCTGAGCCGCGCGACACCTGCCCGCTCATCTGCTTGATAATCGCCAGCTGAGCCCGCGACACCTGCCCGCTCATCTGCCTGATAATCGCCAGCTGAGCCGCGCGACACCTGCCGCTCATCTGCTGATAATCGCCAGCTGAGGCCCGACACCTGCCCGCTCATCTGCTTGATAATCGCCAGCTGAGCCACACGACACCTGCCGCTCATCTGCTTGATAATCGCCAGCTGAGCCCCGCGACACCTGCCTGCCTCGCTCATCTTGATAATCGCCAGCTGAGCCCCGCGCGACACCTGCCCGCTCATCTGCTTGATAATCGCCAGCTGAGCCCGCGACACCTGCCCGCTCATCTGTGATAATCGCCAGCTGAGCCCGCGACACCCTGCCGCTCATCTGCCTGATAATCGCCAGCTGAGCCGCGCGACACCTGCCTGCTCATCGCTCATCTGCTTGATAATCGCCAGCTGAGCCGCGCGACACCTGCCCGCTCATCTGCTTGATAATCGCCAGCTGAGCCGCGCGACACCTGCCCGCTCATCTGCCTGATAATCGCCAGCTGAGCCGCGCGACACCTGCCCGCTCATCTGCTTGATAATCGCCAGCTGAGCCCCGCGACACCTGCCCGCTCATCTGCCTGATAATCGCCAGCTGAGCCGCGCGACACCTGCCCGCTCATCTGCCTGATAATCGCCAGCTGAGCCGCGCGACACCTGCCCGCTCATCTGCTTGATAATCGCCAGCTGAGCCGCGCGACACCTGCCCGCTCATCTGCTTGATAATCGCCAGCTGAGCCGCGCGACACCTGCCGCTCATCTGCCTGATAATCGCCAGCTGAGGCGCGCGACACCTGCCGCTCATCTGCTTGATAATCGCCAGCTGAGCCCGCGCGACACCTGCCGCTCATCTGCTTGATAATCGCCAGCTGAGCCCCGCGACACCTGCCCGCTCATCTGCCTGATAATCGCCAGCTGAGCCGCGCGACACCTGCCCGCTCATCTGCCTGATAATCGCCAGCTGAGCCGCGCGACACCTGCCCGCTCATCTGCCTGATAATCGCCAGCTGAGGCCCGCGACACCTGCCCGCTCATCTGCTTGATAATCGCCAGCTGAGCCGCGCGACACCTGCCGCTCATCTGCTAATGATAATCGCCAGCTGAGCGGCCGCGCGACACCTGCCTGCTCATCTGCTTGATAATCGCCAGCTGAGCCGCGACACCTGCCCGCTCATCTGCCTGATAATCGCCAGCTGAGCCGCGCGACACCTGCCCGCTCATCTGCCTGATAATCGCCAGCTGAGCCGCGGCGACACCTGCCCGCTCATCTGCTTGATAATCGCCAGCTGAGGCCCGCGACACCTGCCCGCTCATCTGCTTGATAATCGCCAGCTGAGCCCGCGACACCTGCCCGCTCATCTGCTTGATAATCGCCAGCTGAGCCCGCGACACCTGCCGCTCATCTGCTTGATAATCGCCAGCTGAGCCCGCGACACCTGCCCGCTCATCTGCCTGATAATCGCCAGCTGAGCCTGCGACGACACCTGCTGCTCATCTGCTGATAATCGCCAGCTGAGCCCCGCGACACCTGCCCGCTCATCTGCTTGATAATCGCCAGCTGAGCCCGCGACACCTGCCCGCTCATCTGCTTGATAATCGCCAGCTGAGCCCGCGACACCTGCCGCTCATCTGCCTGCCTGATAATCGCCAGCTGAGCCGCGCGACACCTGCCCGCTCATCTGCCTGATAATCGCCAGCTGAGCCCCGCGACACCTGCCCGCTCATCTCTGCTGATAATCGCCAGCTGAGCCGCGCGACACCTGCCCGCTCATCTGCCTGATAATCGCCAGCTGAGCCCGCGACACCTGCCCGCTCATCTGCTTGATAATCGCCAGCTGAGCCCCGCGACACCTGCCCGCTCATCTGTGATAATCGCCAGCTGAGCCCGCGCGACACCTGCCCGCTCATCTGCTTGATAATCGCCAGCTGAGCCCGCGCGACCTGCCGCTCATCTGCCTGATAATCGCCAGCTGAGCCGCCGCGACACCTGCCCGCTCATCTGCCTGATAATCGCCAGCTGAGCCCCCGCGACACCTGCCCGCTCATCTGCTTGATAATCGCCAGCTGAGCCCGCGCGACACCTGCCGCTCATCTGCTTGATAATCGCCAGCTGAGCCCGCGACACCTGCCCGCTCATCTGTGATAATCGCCAGCTGAGCCCGCGACACCTGCCTGCTCATCTGCTTGATAATCGCCAGCTGAGCCGCGCGACACCTGCCCGCTCATCTGCTTGATAATCGCCAGCTGAGCCGCGCGACACCTGCCCGCTCATCTGTGATAATCGCGCCAGCTGAGCCCGCGCGACACCTGCCCGCTCATCTGCTTGATAATCGCCAGCTGAGCCGCGCGACACCTGCCCGCTCATCTGCTTGATAATCGCCAGCTGAGCCGCGCGACACCTGCCCGCTCATCTGCTTGATAATCGCCAGCTGAGCCCCGCGACACCTGCCCGCTCATCTGCTTGATAATCGCCAGCTGAGCCACAAGACACCTGCCGCTCATCTGCTTGATAATCGCCAGCTGAGCCGCGCGACACCTGCCCTGCTCATCTGCTTGATAATCGCCAGCTGAGCCCGCGCGACACCTGCCCGCTCATCTGCCTGATAATCGCCAGCTGAGCCCGCGACACCTGCCCGCTCATCTGCTTGATAATCGCCAGCTGAGCCCGCGCGACACCTGCCCGCTCATCTGCTTGATAATCGCCAGCTGAGCCCGCGACACCTGCCCGCTCATCTGCTTGATAATCGCCAGCTGAGCGCGCGACACCTGCCCGCTCATCTGCTTGATAATCGCCAGCTGAGCCGCGCGACACCTGCCCGCTCATCTGCCTGATAATCGCCAGCTGAGCCCGCGCGACACCTGCCCGCTCATCTGCTGATGATAATCGCCAGCTGAGCCGCGCGACACCTGCCGCTCATCTGCTTGATAATCGCCAGCCTGAGCCGCGCGACACCTGCCCGCTCATCTGCTTGATAATCGCCAGCTGAGCCGCGCGACACCTGCCCGCTCATCTGCTCATCTGTGATAATCGCCAGCTGAGCCGCGCGACACCTGCCGGCTCATCTGCTTGATAATCGCCCAGCTGAGAGCGCGACGACACCTGCCGGCTCATCTGCCTGATAATCGCCAGCTGAGCCCGCGCGACACCTGCCCGCCATCTGCTTGATAATCTCTAGGCTGAGCCCGCGACACCTGCCCGCTCATCTGCTTGATAATCGCCAGCTGAGCCCCGCGACACCTGCCCGCTCATCTGCTTGATAATCGCCAGCTGAGCCCCGCGACACCTGCCCGCTCATCTGCCTGATAATCGCCAGCTGAGCCATCCGTCACCTGCCCGCTCATCTGCCTGATAATCGCCAGCTGAGCCGCGCGACACCTGCCCGTTCATCTGCTTGATAATCGCCAGCTGAGCGCGCGACCTGCCCGCTCATCTGCCTGATAATCGCCAGCTGAGCCGCGCGACACCTGCCCGCTCATCTGCTTGATAATCGCCAGCTGAGCCGCGCGACACCTGCCCGCTCATCTGCTTGATAATCGCCAGCTGAGCCACGCGACACCTGCCCGCTCATCTGCTTGATAATCGCCAGCTGAGCCTCGCGACACCTGCCGGCTCATCTGCTTGATAATCGCCAGCTGAGCCGCGCGACACCTGCCCGCTCATCTGCTTGATAATCGCCAGCTGAGCCGCGCGACACCTGCCCGCTCATCTGCCTGATAATCGCCAGCTGAGCCCGCGACACCTGCCCGCTCATCTGCTTGATAATCGCCAGCTGAGCCCGCGACGACCTGCCCGCTCATCTGCTTGATAATCGCCAGCTGAGCCGCGCGACACCTGCCCGCTCATCTGCATCTGATAATCGCCAGCTGAGCGCGCGACACCTGCCGGCTCATCTGCTTGATAATCGCCAGCTGAGCCGCGCGACACCTGCCCGCTCATCTGCTGATAATCGCCAGCTGAGCCCGCGCGACACCTGCCCGCTCATCTGCCTGATAATCGCCAGCTGAGCCCGCGACACCTGCCCGCTCATCTGCTTGATAATCGCCAGCTGAGGCCGCGACACCTGCCCGCTCATCTGCTTGATAATCGCCAGCTGAGCCGCGCGACACCTGCCCGCTCATCTGCTTGATAATCGCCAGCTGAGCCCGCGACACCTGCCCGCTCATCTGGCTGATAATCGCCAGCTGAGCCCCGCGACACCTGCCCGCTCATCTGCTGATAATCGCCAGCTGAGCTGCGGCCGCGCGACACCTGCCCGCTCATCTGCCTGATAATCGCCAGCTGAGCGCCAGCTGAGCCGCGCGACACCTGCCCGCTCATCTGCCTGATACTCGCCAGCTGAGGCCCGCGACACCTGCCCGCTCATCTGCTTGATAATCGCCAGCGGAGCCGCGCGACACCTGCCGGCTCATCTGCCTGATACTCGCCAGCTGAGCCCGCGACACCTGCCCGCTCATCTGCCTGATAATCGCCAGCTGAGCCCGCGACACCTGCCCGCTCATCTGCCTGATAATCGCCAGCTGAGCCGCGACACCTGCCTGCTCATCTGCTTGATAATCGCCAGCTGAGCCGGGCGACACCTGCCCGCTCATCTGCCTGATAATCGCCAGCTGAGCCGCAAGACACCTGCCCGCTCATCTGCCTGATAATCGCCAGCTGAGCCGCGACACCTGCCCGCTCTCATCCTGCCTGCTCATCTGCCTGCTCATCTGCTTGATAATCGCCAGCTGAGCCCGGAGACACCTGCCCGCTCATCTGCCTGATAATCGCCAGCTGAGCCCGCGACACCTGCCCGCTCATCTGCCTGATAATCGCCAGCTGAGCCGAGCGACACCTGCCCGCTCATCTGCTTGATAATCGCCAGCTGAGCCCGCGACACCTGCCCGCTCATCTGCTTGATAATCGCCAGCTGAGCCTCGCGACACCTGCCCGCTCATCTGCCTGATAATCGCCAGCTGAGCCTCGCGACACCTGCCCGCTCATCTGCTTGATAATCGCCAGCTGAGCCGCGCGACACCTGCCCGCTCATCTGCCTGATAATCGCCAGCTGAGCCCTGCGACACCTGCCCGCTCATCTGCTTGATAATCGCCAGCTGAGCCGCGCGACACCTGCCCGCTCATCTGCTTGATAATCGCCAGCTGAGCCGCGCGACACCTGCCCGCTCATCTGCCTGATAATCGCCAGCTGAGCCCGCGACACCTGCCCGCTCATCTGCTTGATAATCGCCAGCTGAGCCCGCGACACCTGCCCGCTCATCTGCCTGATAATCGCCAGCTGAGCCCGCGCGACACCTGCCCGCTCATCTGCCTGATAATCGCCAGCTGAGCCCGCGACACCTGCCCGCTCATCTGCCTGATAATCGCCAGCTGAGCCCCGCGACACCTGCCCGCTCATCTGCCTGATAATCGCCAGCTGAGCGCGCGACACCTGCCCGCTCATCTGCTTGATAATCGCCAGCTGAGCCGCGCGACACCTGCCCGCTCATCTGCTTGATAATCGCCAGCTGAGCCGCGCGACACCTGCCCGCTCATCTGCTTGATAATCGCCAGCTGAGCCCCGCGACACCTGCCGGCTCATCTGCTTGATAATCGCCAGCTGAGCCTGCGCGACACCTGCCCGCTCATCTGCTTGATAATCGCCAGCTGAGCCCGCGACACCTGCCCGCTCATCTGTGATAATCGCCAGCTGAGCCCGCGCGACACCTGCCGCTCATCTGCTTGATAATCGCCAGCTGAGCCACGCGACACCTGCCGGCTCATCTGCTTGATAATCGCCAGCTGAGCCCGCGACGACACCTGCCCGCTCATCTGCTTGATAATCGCCAGCTGAGCTGGGCCGCGACACCTGCCCGCTCATCTGCTTGATAATCGCCAGCTGAGCCCCGCGACACCTGCCCGCTCATCTGTGATAATCGCCAGCTGAGCCCGCGACACCTGCCCGCTCATCTGCTTGATAATCGCCAGCTGAGCCCGCGACACCTGCCCGCTCATCTGCTGCTTGATAATCGCCAGCTGAGCCCCGCGCGACACCTGCCTGCTCATCTGCTTGATAATCGCCAGCTGAGCCCCGCGACACCTGCCCGCTCATCTGCTTGATAATCGCCAGCTGAGCCGCGCGACACCTGCCCGCTCATCTGCTTGATAATCGCCAGCTGAGCCTCGCGACACCTGCCCGCTCATCTGCTTGATAATCGCCAGCTGAGCCGCGCGACACCTGCCCGCTCATCTGCTTGATAATCGCCAGCTGAGCCCCGCGACACCTGCCCGCTCATCTGCTTGATAATCGCCAGCTGAGCCACGACACGCTCACCTGCCGCTCATCTGCTTGATAATCGCCAGCTGAGCCCGCGACACCTGCCCGCTCATCATCTGTGATAATCGCCAGCTGAGCCGCGCGACACCTGCCTGCTCATCTGCTTGATAATCGCCAGCTGAGCCACGCGACACCTGCCGCTCATCTGCTTGATAATCGCCAGCTGAGCCCCGCGACACCTGCCCGCTCATCTGCTTGATAATCGCCAGCTGAGCCCCGCGACACCTGCTGCCGCTCATCTCTGATGATAATCGCCAGCTGGGCCGGCGCGACACCTGCCCGCTCATCTGCTTGATAATCGCCAGCTGAGCCGCGCGACACCTGCCCGCTCATCTGCTTGATAATCGCCAGCTGAGCCGCGCGACACCTGCCCGCTCATCTGCTTGATAATCGCCAGCTGAGCCCCGCGACACCTGCCCGCTCATCTGTTGATAATCGCCAGCTGAGCCGCGCGACACCTGCCCGCTCATCTGCTTGATAATCGCCAGCTGCTGCCCGCGACACCTGCCTGCTCATCTGCTTGATAATCGCCAGCTGAGCCCGCGCGACACCTGCCCGCTCATCTGCCTGATAATCGCCAGCTGAGCCCCGCGACACCTGCCGCTCATCTGCCTGATAATCGCCAGCTGAGCCGCGCGACACCTGCCCGCTCATCTGCTTGATAATCGCCAGCTGAGCCGCGCGACACCTGCCGCTCATCTGCTTGATAATCGCCAGCTTAGCGCGCGACACCTGCCCGCTCATCTGCCTGATAATCGCCTGCTCAGCTGCGGAAAACCTGCCCGCTCATCTGCTTGATAATCGCCAGCTGAGCCGCGCGACACCTGCCCGCTCATCTGCTTGATAATCGCCAGCTGAGCCCCGCGACACCTGCCCGCTCATCTGCCTGATAATCGCCAGCTGAGAGCCGCGCGACACCTGCCCGCTCATCTGCTTGATAATCGCCAGCTGAGCCCGCGACACCTGCCCGCTCATCTCTGCTTGATAATCGCCAGCTGAGCCCGCGCGACACCTGCCCCTGCTCATCTGCTTGATAATCGCCAGCTGAGCCCGCGACACCTGCCCGCTCATCTGCTTGATAATCGCCAGCTGAGAGCCGCGACACCACCCCGCTCATCTGTGATAATCGCCAGCTGAGCCCGCGACACCTGCCCGCTCATCTGCCTGATAATCGCCAGCTGAGCCGCGCGACCCACCTGCCCGCTCATCTCTGTGATAATCGCCAGCTGAGCCGCGCGACACCTGCCCGCTCATCTGCTTGATAATCGCCAGCTGAGCCGCGCGACACCTGCCGCTCATCTGCTTGATAATCGCCAGCTGAGCGCGCGACACCTGCCCGCTCATCTGCTTGATAATCGCCAGCTGGCGCCCGCGACACCTGCCGCTCATCTGCTTGATAATCGCCAGCTGAGCGCGACGACACCTGCCCGCTCATCTGCTTGATAATCGCCAGCTGAGCCCCGCGACACCTGCCCGCTCATCTGCCTGATAATCGCCAGCTGAGCCCGCGACACCTGCCCGCTCATCTGCTTGATAATCGCCAGCTGAGCCGCGCGACACCTGCCCGCTCATCTGCTTGATAATCGCCAGCTGAGCCCCGCGACACCTGCCCGCTCATCTGCTTGATAATCGCCAGCTGAGCCGCGCGACACCTGCCGGCTCATCTGCCTGATAATCGCCAGCTGAGCCTCGCACCACCTGCCCGCTCATCTGCCTGATAATCGCCAGCTGAGCCCGCGCGACACCTGCCCGCTCATCTCTGATAATCGCCAGCTGAGCCGCGCGACACCTGCCCGCTCATCTGCTTGATAATCGCCAGCTGAGCCGCGCGACACCTGCCCGCTCATCTGCCTGATAATCGCCAGCTGAGCCCGCGACACCTGCCCGCTCATCTCTTGATAATCGCCAGCTGAGCGCGCGACACCTGCCCGCTCATCTGCTTGATAATCGCCAGCTGAGCCCGCGACACCTGCCCGCTCATCTGCCTGATAATCGCCAGCTGAGCCGCGCGACACCTGCCCGCTCATCTCTGTTGATAATCGCCAGCTGAGCCCGCGACACCTGCCGCTCATCTGCCTGATAATCGCCAGCTGAGCCCCCGCGACACCTGCCCGCTCATCTGCTGATAATCGCCAGCTGAGCCGCGCGACACCTGCCCGCTCATCTGCCTGATAATCGCCAGCTGAGCCCGCGACACCTGCCCGCTCATCTGCTTGATAATCGCCAGCTGAGCCCGCGACACCTGCCCGCTCATCTGCCTGATAATCGCCAGCTGAGCCCGCGCGACACCTGCCGCTCATCTGCCTGATAATCGCCAGCTGAGCCCCGCGACCACCTGCCCGCTCATCTGTTTGATAATCGCCAGCTGAGCCCGCGCGACACCTGCCCGCTCATCTGTGATAATCGCCAGCTGAGGCGCGCGACACCTGCCGCTCATCTGCTTGATAATCGCCAGCTGAGCCGCGCGACACCTGCCCGCTCATCTGCTTGATAATCGCCAGCTGAGCCGCCCGACACCTGCCCGCTCATCATCTGGTTGATAATCGCCAGCCAGCTGAGCGCGCGCGCACCACCTGCCGGCTCATCTGCTTGATAATCGCCAGCTGAGCCCCGCGACACCTGCCCGCTCATCTGCTGATGATAATCGCCAGCTGAGCGCGCGACACCTGCCGCTCATCTGCTTGATAATCGCCAGCTGAGCCCGCGACACCTGCCCGCTCATCTGTGATAATCGCCAGCTGGGCCCGCGACACCTGCCCGGCTCATCTGCTGTGATAATCGCCAGCTGAGCCCGCGACACCTGCCCGCTCATCTGCTTGATAATCGCCAGCTGAGCCCGCGACACCTGCCCGCTCATCTGCTTGATAATCGCCAGCTGAGCCACCGCGACACCTGCCCGCTCATCTGCTTGATAATCGCCAGCTGAGCCGCGCGACACCTGCCCGCTCATCTGCTTGATAATCGCCAGCTGAGCCTCCCGACACCTGCCCGCTCATCTGGTTGATAATCGCCAGCTGAGCCGCGCGGCACCTGCCCGCTCATCTGCTTGATAATCGCCAGCTGAGCCGCGCGACACCTGCCTGCTCATCTCTGTGATAATCGCCAGCTGAGCCCGCGACACCTGCCCGCTCATCTGCTTGATAATCGCCAGCTGAGCCGCGCGACACCTGCCCGCTCATCTGCTTGATAATCGCCAGCTGAGCCGCGCGACACCTGCCTGCTCATCTGCTTGATAATCGCCAGCTGAGCCGCGCGACACCTGCCGCTCATCTGCTTGATAATCGCCAGCTGTCGCCAGCTGCGCGACACCTGCCGGCTCATCTGCTTGATAATCGCCAGCTGAGCCGCGTGACACCTGCCCGCTCATCTGCTTGATAATCGCCAGCTGCTGCCCGCGCGACACCTGCCGGCTCATCTGCTTGATAATCGCCAGCTGAGCCGCGCGACACCTGCCGCTCATCTGCTTGATAATCGCCAGCTGAGCCGCGCGACTCCTGCCCGCTCATCTGTTTGATAATGCCAGCTGAGCCGCGTGACACCTGCCGCTCATCTGCCTGATAATCGCCAGCTGAGCCCGCGACACCTGCCCGCTCATCTGCCTGATACTCGCCAGCTGAGCCGCGACACCTGCCTGCTCATCTGCCTGATAATCGCCAGCTGAGCCGCGCGACACCTGCCGGCTCATCTGCTTGATAATCGCCAGCTGAGCCGCGCGACACCTGCCTGCTCATCTGCTTGATAATCGCCTAGCTGAGCCCGCGCGACACCTGCCCGCTCATCTGCCTGATAATCGCCAGCTGAGCCGGCGACACCTGCCCGCTCATCTGTGATAATCGCCAGCTGAGCCCGCGACACCTGCCTGCTCATCTGCTTGATAATCGCCAGCTGAGCCGCGACACCTGCCTGCTCATCTGCCTGATAATCGCCAGCTGAGCGCGCGACACCTGCCCGCTCATCTGCTTGATAATCGCCAGCTGAGCCCCGCGACACCTGCCGCTCATCTGCTTGATAATCGCCAGCTCAGCCGCGCGCGACCTGCCCGCTCATCTGCCTGATAATCGCCAGCTGAGCGCGCGACACCTGCCCGCTCATCTGGTTGATAATCGCCAGCTGGGCCGCGCGACACCTGCCTGCTCATCTGCTTGATAATCGCCAGCTGAGCCCGCGACACCTGCCCGCTCATCTGCTGATAATCGCCAGCAGCTGCGCCGCGACCCTGCCCGGCTCATCTGCCTGATAATCGCCAGCTGAGCCCGCGCGACACCTGCCCGCTCATCTGCTTGATAATCGCCAGCTGAGCCCGCGACACCTGCCCGCTCATCTGCTTGATAATCGCCAGCTGAGCCCGCGACACCTGCCCGCTCATCTGCCTGATAATCGCCAGCTGAGCCCGCGCGACACCTGCCCGCTCATCTGCCCGCTCATCTGCCTGATAATCGCCAGCTCAGCTTGATAATCGCCAGCTGAGCCCCGCGACACCTGCCCGCTCATCTGCTTGATAATCGCCAGCTGAGCCCGCGACACCTGCCCGCTCATCTGCCTGATAATCGCCAGCTGAGCCCGCGCGACACCTGCCCGCTCATCTGCTTGATAATCGCCAGCTGAGCCGCGCGACACCTGCCCGCTCATCTGCCTGATAATCGCCAGCTGAGCCGCGCGACACCTGCCGGCTCATCTGCTTGATAATCGCCAGCTGAGCCTCGCGACACCTGCCTGCTCATCTGCCTGATAATCGCCAGCTGAGCCGCGCGACACCTGCCCGCTCATCTGCTTGATAATCGCCAGCTGAGCCTCGCGACACCTGCCCGCTCATCTGCCTGATGATCGCCAGCTGAGCCCGCGACACCTGCCCGCTCATCTGCTTGATAATCGCCAGCCTGAGCCGCGCGACACCTGCCTGCTCATCTGCCTGATAATCGCCAGCTGAGCCCGGCGACACCTGCCCGCTCATCTGCTTGATAATCGCCAGCTGAGCCTGCGCGACACCTGCCCGCTCATCTGCCTGATAATCGCCAGCTGAGCCGCGCGACACCTGCCGCTCATCTGCTTGATAATCGCCAGCTGAGCGCGCGACACCTGCCGCTCATCTGCTTGATAATCGCCAGCTGAGCCGCGACACCTGCCCGCTCATCTGCCTGATAATCGCCAGCTGAGCCGCGCGACACCTGCTCCTGCTCATCTGCTTGATAATCGCCAGCTGAGCCCGCGACACCTGCCCGCTCATCTGCTTGATAATCGCCAGCTGAGCCCGCGCGACACCTGCCCGCTCATCTGCCTGATAATCGCCAGCTGAGCCGCGCTCGACACCTGCCCGCTCATCTGCTTGATAATCGCCAGCTGAGCCGCGCGACACCTGCCGCTCATCTGCCTGATAATCGCCAGCTGAGCCGCGCGACACCTGCCCGCTCATCTGCTTGATAATCGCCAGCTGAGCCGCGCGACACCTGCCCGCTCATCTGCTTGATAATCGCCAGCTGAGCCCGCGCGACACCTGCCCGCTCATCTGCTTGATAATCGCCAGCTGAGCCCCCGCGACACCTGCCGCTCATCTGCTTGATAATCGCCAGCTGAGCCCGCGACACCTGCCCGCTCATCTGCTTGATAATCGCCAGCTGAGCCGCGACACCTGCCGCTCATCTGCTTGATAATCGCCAGCTGAGCCCGCGACACCTGCCGCTCATCTGCTTGATAATCGCCAGCTGAGCCCGCGCGACACCTGCCCGCTCATCTGCTTGATAATCGCCAGCTGAGCCCGCGACACCTGCCAGCTCATCTGCGAATCGCCCTGCCCGCTCATCTGCTCATCTGCTTGATAATCGCCAGCCTGAGCCGCGCGACACCTGCCCGCTCATCTGCTTGATAATCGCCAGCTAAGCCCCGACACCTGCCGGCTCATCTGCTTGATAATCGCCAGCTGAGCCGCGCGACACCTGCCCGCTCATCTGCTTGATAATCGCCAGCTGAGCGCCGCGACACCTGCCCGCTCATCTGCTTGATAATCGCCAGCTGAGCTCCGCGACACCTGCCGGCTCATCTGCTTGATAATCGCCAGCTGAGCCCCGCGACACCTGCCCGCTCATCTGCTTGATACTCGCCAGCTGAG
>NW_027220201.1:0-14062 GCF_027580195.1 Bos mutus
CAGTTCATGGTCAGGAACGTGATCAGTGCATGATCAGTCATGTGCTCAGTGTATGATCATCCACGTGATCAGTGCATGATCAGCCACGTGATCACTGTATTATCAGCCAGGTCATCAGTGCGGATCCACAACGTGATTAGTGCATGATCTGCCACGTGATCAGCGCAAGATCAGCCACGTGATTAGTGTATGATCAGCCACGTGATCAGTGTATGTTCAACCACGAGATCAGTGCATGGTCAGCCACGTGATCAGTGCCTGCACAGTCACGTGATCAGTGTATGATCAGCTTCGTGATCAGTGCATGATCAGGCACGTAATCATTGCATTATCAGTGATTTGATCAGTGTATGATCAGCCACGTGATCAGTGCATGAACAGCCACGTGATCAGTGCATGATCAGGCACGTGATCAGTGCATGATCAGTTACGTGATCAGTGTAGATGATAGCCCGGTTATCAGTGCATGATCAGATACGAAATCAGTGCATGGTTAGCCACGTGATCACTGTATGATCAGCCACGTGATCAGTGCATGTGCAGTCACGTGATCAGTCCATGCTCAGCCACGTGATCAGTGCATGATCAGCCAAGTGATCAGGGCATGCACAGTCACGTGGTCAGTGTATGATCAGCTTCGTGATCAGTGCATATTCAGCCAGGTGATCACTGCATGATCAGTCACGCGACAGTTCGGCGATCAGCCATGGGATAAGTGCATGATAGCCATGTGATCAGTGCATGATAGCTACGGGATCTGTGCATGATCAGCCACGTAATCAGTGCATGATCAGCCATGTGATCACTATATGGTCAGCCACGTGATCAGTGCATGTGCAGTCAAGTGATCAGTGCATGATAGCCACGTGATCAGTGCATGATCAGTCACGTGATCAGAGTGTGATCAGTAACGTGATCAGTGTATGATCATCCACATGATCAGTGCATGAGCAGTCACGTGATCAGTGCATTATAGCCACGTGATCAGTGCATGTTCAACCACTTTATCAGTGCATGATCAGTCACTTGATCAGTGTTTGATCAGTCATGTAATCAGTGCATGATCAGCCACGTGATCAGTGCATGATATCCAAGTGATCATTGCCATCAGTTATGTGATCAGTGCATATGCAGTCACGTGACCAGTGCATGATAGCCACGTGATCAGTGCATGATCAGTCATGTGATCAGTGTGTGATCAGTCACGTGATCAGTGTATGATCATCCACATAATCAGTGCATGCGCAGTCACATGATCAGTGCATTATAGCCACGTGATCAGTGCATGATCAGGCAAGTGATCAGTGTATGATCAGTCCCGTGTTCAGTGCATGATCAGGCAAGTGATCAGTGCATGATCAGGCAAGTGATCAGTGCAGAAAGTCACGTGATCAGTCTATGATGAGCTTCAGATCAGTGTATGATCCAGACACGTGATCAGTGCATGATCAGGCACGTGATCAGTGCATGTTCAGTCAGGTGATCAGGGCATGATCAGTCACGTGATCAGTCTATGATCAGCTTCGTGATCAGTGCATGGTCAGGCCCGGGATCAGTGCATGATCAGTCACGTGATCAGTGTATGATCATCCACATGATCAGTGCATGAACAGTCATGTGATCAGTGAAGAATAGCCATGTGATCAGTGCATGGTCAGTCACGTGATCAGTGCATGATCAGGCACGTTGTCAGTGCATGATCAGCCACGTGATCAGTGTATGATCAGGCACGTGATCAGTGCATGATCAGCCACGTAATCAGTGCATGCACATTCAGGTGATCAGTGTATGATCAGCTTCGTGATCAGTGAATGATTAGTTTCGTGATCAATGTATGAATAGCAACGTGATCACTGCTTGATAGCCATGTGATCATTGAATGATCAGTCACGTGATCAGTGTATGATCAGCCACGAGATCAGTGCATGATAGACACGTGAACAGTGCATGATCATCACGAGATCAGTGCATGCACAGTCACGAGATCAGTGTATGATCAGCCACGTGATCAGTGCATGATAGCAACCTGATCAGTGCATGGTAAGCAACCTGATTAGTGCATGATCAGCCACGTGATCAGTGTATGATCAGGCACTTCATCAGTGTATGATCAGTCACGGAATCAGTGCATGATAGCCACGTGACCAGTGTATGATCAGTCACGTGATAAGTGCATGATCAAGCAAGTGATCAGTGTATGATCAGTCACGTGATCATTGCATGATCAGCCATGTGATCAGTGCATGATAGCCACGTGATCAGTGCATGATCAGTCACGTGTTCAGTGAATGATCTGTCACTTGATAGGTGTATGATATCCACGTGATCATTTCAAGTGCAATAACGTGATCAGTGCCGGATAGCCAGGTGATCAGTGCATGATCGGCAATGTGATCAGTGAAGGATTGCCAAGTGATCAGTGCATGATTAGTTACGTAATCAGTGTATGATCAGCCACGTGATCAGTACATGATCATCCACGTGATCAGTGCATTATAGCCACGTGATCAGTGCATGATAAACCACTTTATCAGTGCGTGATCAGCCACATGATCAGTGTTTGATCATCCACATGATCAGTGCATGAAGAGTCATGTGATCAGTGAATGAGAGTCATGTGATCGTGCATGATCAGTCATGTGATCAGTGTATGATCAGCCACGTAACAGTGCCTGCTGAGTCACGTGACCAGGGCCTACTGAGCTGCGTGATTCCTGCCTGCTCATCTGCTTGACTATTGCCAGCTGATCCGTCTGATTCCTGCCTATTCAGCTGCTTGATGATTGCCAGCTGAGCAGCATGATTCATCACAGCTGAGGTCCATGACATGCTCGTTGCCGTGTGATTCGTGTCTGCTCAGCTCTTATTGCCCCGAGGCACATCATCAGTGCATGATAGCCACGTGATCATCATGTGCATGATCTGCTGTGATCAGTGCATGATCAGTGCGTGATCAGTGCATGATCAGCACGTGATCAGTGCATTCCTCAGGCACGTGATCAGTGCATGATCAGCCACGTGATCAGTGCATGATCAGTCGTGATGAGTCAGCATCATGTGATCAGTGCATGATCACGTGATCAGTGCATGATCAGTCACGTGATCAGTGCATGATCAGCCACGTGATCAGTGCATGATCAGCCACGTGATCAGTGCATGAACATGATCACGTGATTCAGTCACGTGATCAGTGCATGATCAGCCACGTGATCAGTGCATGATCAGCCACGTGATCAGTGCATGATCAGTCACGTGATCAGTGCATGATCAGTCCACGTGATCAGTGCATGATCAGCCACGTGATCAGTGCATGTCAGCTCACGTGATCAGTGCATGATCAGCAGCGCGTGATCAGTGCATGATCAGCCACGTGATCAGTGTGATAATCATGATCAGCGGCGTGATCAGTGCATGTGCAGTCACGTGATCAGTGTATGATCAGCCACGTGATCAGTGCATGATCAGACCACGTGATCAGTGCATGATCAGTCACGTGATCAGTGCATGATCAGTCACGTGATCAGTGCATGATCAGCCACGTGATCAGTGCATGATGAGTCACGTGATCAGTGCATGATCAGTCACGTGATCAGTGCATGATCAGTCACGTGATCAGTGCATGATCAGCCACGTGATCAGTGCATGATGAGTCACGTGATCAGTGCATGATCTGCCGTGATCAGTGCATGATGAGTGATCTGCGTGATCAGTGCAGTGATCAGCGCGTGATCAGTGCATGATCAGCCTGCGTGATCAGTGCATGATCAGCCACGTGATCAGTGCATGATCAGCCTGCGTGATGAGTGCCAGATCAGCCACGTGATCAGTGCATCATCATCAGCATCAGTCCATGATGATCAGTGCATGATGTGTGTGATGTGTGCATGATCAGCTCGTGATCAGTGCATGATCAGGCACGTGATCAGTGCATGATCAGCCAAGTGATCAGTGCATGATCAGTCACGTGATCAGTGCACCATGATCAGCCACGTGATCAGTGCATGATCAGTCACGTGATCAGTTCATGATCAGCCATGTGATCAGTGCATGATCAGCCACGTGATCAGTGCATGATCAGCCGTGTGATCAGTGCATGATGATCGCGTGATCAGTGCATGATCAGCCACGTGATCAGTGCATGATCAGCCACGTGATCAGTGCATGATCAGTCACGTGATCAGTGTGCATGATCATGATCGTGATCAGTGCATGATCAGCCATGTGATCAGTGCATGATCAGCCACGTGATCAGTGCATCATCAGCCACGTGATCAGTGCATGATCAGCCACGTGATCAGTGCATGATCAGCCACGTGATCAGTGCATGATCAGCCACGTGATCAGTGCATGATCAGCCACGTGATCAGTGCATGATCAGCCGTGATCAGTGCATGATCAGTCACGTGATCAGTGCATGATCAGCCACGTGATCAGTGCATGATCAGCCGCGTGATCAGTGCATGATCAGCCACGTGATCAGTGCATGATCAGCCAGGTGATCAGTGCATGATCAGTGATCGCGTGATCAGTGCATGATCAGTCACGTGATCAGTGCATGATCAGTCACGTGATCAGTGCATGATCAGCCACGTTGATCAGTGCATGATCAGCCCGTGATCAGTGCATGATCATCACGTGATCAGTGCATGATCAGTCACGTGATCAGTGCATGATCAGCCACGCGTGATCAGTGCATGATCAGCCACGTGATCAGTGCATGATCAGTCACGTGATCAGTGCATGATCAGCCACGTGATCAGTGCATGATCAGATCACGTGATCAGTGCATGATCAGCCACGTGATCAGTGCATGATCAGTCACGTGATCAGTGCATGATCAGCCACGTGATCAGTGCATGATCAGCCACGTGATCAGTGCATGATCAGCCACGTGATCAGTGCATGATCAGTCACGTGATCAGTGCATGATCAGCCACGTGATCAGTGCATGATCAGTCACGTGATCAGTGCATGATCAGCTCACGTGATCAGTGCATGATCAGCCACGTGATCAGTGCATGATCAGCCACGTGATCAGTGCATGATCAGCCACGTGATCAGTGCATGATCAGTCACGTGATCAGTGCATGATCAGCCACGTGATCAGTGCATGATCAGCCACGTGATGTGCATGATCAGCCACGTGATCAGTGCATGATCAGTCACGTGATCAGTGCATGATCAGCCACGTGATCAGTGTGATCATCAGTCATCGTGATCAGTGCATGATCAGTCACGTGATCAGTGCATGATCAGCCACGTGATCAGTGCATGATCAGCCACGTGATCAGTGCATGATCAGTCACGTGATCAGTGTGCATCAGTCACGTGATCAGTGCATGATCAGCCACGTGATCAGTGCATGATCAGCCGCGTGATCAGTGCATGATCAGCCGCGTGATCAGTGCATGATCAGCCACGTGATCAGTGCATGATCAGCCACGTGATCAGTGTGCATGATCAGCCACGTGATCAGTGCATGATCAGCCACGTGACGTGATCAGTGCATGATCAGCATGCGTGATCAGTGCATGATCAGCCACGTGATCAGTGCATGATCAGCCACGTGATCAGTGCATGATCAGCCACGTGATCAGTGCATGATCGTGATCAGTGCGTGATCAGTGTATGAGTGTGTATGCTTCGTGATCAGTGCATGATCAGCCACGTGATCAGTTCATGATCAGCCGCGTGATCAGTGCATGATCAGTCACGTGATCAGTGCATGATCATCCACGTGATCAGTGCATGATCAGCCACGTGATCAGTGCATGATCAGCCACGTGATCAGTGCATGATCAGCCACGTGATCAGTGCATGATCAGCCACGTGATCAGTGCATGATCAGCCACGTGATCAGTGCATGATCAGCCACGTGATCAGTGCATGATCAGCCACGTGATCAGTGCATGATCAGCCACGTGATCAGTGCATGATCAGCCACGTGATCAGTGCATGATCAGCCACGTGATCAGTGCATGATCAGCCACGTGATCAGTGCATGATCAGCCACGTGATCAGTGCATGATCAGCACGTGATCAGTGCATGATCAGCCACGTGATCAGTGCATGATCAGCCACGTGATCAGTGCATGATCAGCCACGTGATCAGTGCATGATCAGCGCGTGATCAGTGATCGCGTGATCAGTGCATGATCATCATCACTGATCAGTGCATGATCAGCCACGTGATCAGTGCATGATCAGTCACGTGATCAGTGCATGATCAGCCACGTGATCAGTGCATGATCAGTCCGTGTGATCGTGTGCATGATCAGCCCGCGTGATCAGTGCATGATCAGTGCGTGATCAGTGCGTGATGATCAGCCACGTGATCAGTGCATGATCAGCCGTGTGATCAGTGTGCATGTGATGCCGTGATCAGTGCATGATCAGTCAGTGCGTGATCAGTGCATGATCAGCCGTGTGATCAGTGCATGATCAGCCACGTGATCAGTGCATGATCAGTCACGTGATCAGTGCATGATCAGTGCGTGATCAGTGCATGATCAGCCACGTGATCAGTGCATGATCAGCCACGTGATCAGTGCATGATCAGCCCGTGATCAGTGCATGATCAGCCACGTGATCAGTGCATGATCAGTCACGTGATCAGTGCATGATCAGCCACGTGATCAGTGCATGATCAGTGCGTGATCAGTGCATGATCAGGCGCGTGATCAGTGCATGATGCGTGATCAGTGATCAGTGCAGTGATCAGTCATCGTGATCAGTGTGCATGATCAGTCACGTGATCAGTGCATGATCATCAGTGATCAGTGCGTGATCAGTGCGTGATCAGCCGCGTGATCAGTGATCATGATCAGTCGCGTGATCAGTGCATGATCAGTCACGTGATCAGTGCATGATCAGCCACGTGATCAGTGCATGATCAGCCGCGTGATCAGTGCATGATGATCAGCATCGCGTGATCAGTGCATGATCAGATCACGTGATCAGTGCATGATCAGCCACGTGATCAGTGCATGATCAGCCGCGTGATCAGTGCATGATGTGATCACGTGATCAGTGCATGATCAGTCACGTGATCAGTGCATGATCAGTCGCGTGATCAGTGCATGTGCATGATCAGCCACGTGATCAGTGCATGATCAGCCACGTGATCAGTGCATGATCAGTCACGTGATCAGTGCATGATCAGTCAGCGTGATCGTGATCAGTGTGCGTGATCAGTGCGTGTGATCAGTGTGATCAGTGCATGATCACGTGATCAGTGCATGATCAGCCACGTGATCAGTGCATGATCAGCCACGTGATCAGTGCATGATCAGTCGCGTGATCAGTGCATGATCAGCCACGTGATCAGTGCATGATCAGCCACGTGATCAGTGCATGATCAGTCACGTGATCAGTGCGTGATCAGTGCATGATCATCAGCCACGTGATCAGTGCATGATCAGCCACGTGATCAGTGCATGATCAGTCCACGTGATCAGTGCATGATCAGCCGCGTGATCAGTGCATGATCAGCCACGTGATCAGTGCATGATCAGCCGCGTGATCAGTGCATGATCAGTCATCACGTGATCAGTGCATGATCAGTCACGTGATCAGTGCATGATCAGCCACGTGATCAGTGCATGATCAGCCACGTGATCAGTGCATGATCAGCCACGTGATCAGTGCATGATCAGTCGCGTGATCAGTGCATGATCAGCCACGTGATCAGTGCATGATCAGCCACGTGATCAGTGCATGATCATCAGCCGCGTGATCAGTGCATGATCAGCCACGTGATCAGTGCATGATCAGCCACGTGATCAGTGCATGATCAGCCACGTGATCAGTGCATGATCAGTCCGTGAGTCGCGTGATCAGTGCATGATCAGCATGATCGTGATCAGTGCATGATCATGCCACGTGATCAGTGCATGAGTCGTGTCACGTGCATGATCAGTGTGATCAGTGCATGATCAGTCACGTGATCAGTGCATGATCAGCCACGTGATCAGTGCATGATCAGCCGCGTGATCAGTGCATGATCAGCCACGTGATCAGTGCATGATCAGCCACGCGTGATCAGTGCATGATCAGCCACGTGATCAGTGCATGATCAGCCACGTGATCAGTGCATGATCAGCCACGTGATCAGTGCATGATCAGCCACGTGATCAGTGCATGATCAGCCACGTGATCAGTGCATGATCAGCCACGTGATCAGTGCATGATCAGCCACGTGATCAGTGCATGATCAGCCACGTGATCAGTGCATGATCAGCCGCGTGATCAGTGCATGATCAGTCATCGTGATCAGTGCATGATCAGTCGCCGTGATCAGTGCATGATCAGCCACGTGATCAGTGCATGATCAGTCACGTGATCATGCATGATCATGATCATGATCAGTGCATGATGATCGTGATGTGCATGATCAGCCACGTGATCAGTGCATGATCAGCCACGTGATCAGTGCATGATCAGGTTGCGTGATCAGTGCATGATCAGTCGTGATCAGTGCATGATCATGCGTGATCAGTGCATGATCAGTGCATGATCAGCCGCGTGATCAGTGCATGTGATCAGTGCGTGATCAGTGCATGATCAGTGTGATCAGTGCATGATCAGCCACGTGATCAGTGTGCATGATCAGCCACGTGATCAGTGCATGATCAGCCACGTGATCAGTGCATGATCAGCCACGTGATCAGTGCATGATCAGCCACGTGATCAGTGCATGATCAGTCACGTGATCAGTGCATGATCAGCCACGTGATCAGTGCATGATCAGCCACGTGATCAGTGCATGATCAGCCACGTGATCAGTGCATGATCAGCCGTGATCATCAGTGCATGATCAGTGCGTGATCAGTGCATGATCAGCCACGTGATCAGTGCATGATCAGTGCGTGATCAGTGCGTGATCATCAGTGCGTGATCAGTGATCAGTGCACGTGATCAGTGCGTGATCAGTGTGCATGATCAGCCGCGTGTGATCAGTGCATGATCAGTCGCGTGATCAGTGCATGATCAGTGCGTGATCAGTGCATGCATGATCAGCCGCGTGATCAGTGCATGATCAGCCGCGTGATCAGTGCATGATCAGCCACGTGATCGTGTGCATGATCAGCCACGTGATCAGTGCATGATCAGCCACGTGATCAGTGCATGATCAGCCACGTGATCAGTGCATGATCAGCCACGTGATCAGTGCATGATCAGTCACGTGATCAGTGCATGATCAGCCACGTGATCAGTGCATGATCAGTCACGTGATCAGTGCATGATCAGCCACGTGATCAGTGCATGATCAGCCACGTGATCAGTGCATGATCAGTCGCGTGATCAGTGCATGATCAGCCGCGTGATCAGTGCATGATCAGCCACGTGATCAGTGCATGATCAGTCAGTCACGTGATCAGTGCATGATCAGCCACGTGATCAGTGCATGATCAGCCGTGATCAGTGTGCATGATCAGCCACGTGATCAGTGCATGATCAGCCACGTGAGTCATGATGATGCATGATCAGTGCATGATGATCACGTGATCAGTGCATCATCAGCCGCGTGATCAGTGCATGATCAGCCACGTGATCAGTGCATGATCAGCCACGTGATCAGTGCATGATCAGTCACGTGATCAGTGCATGATCAGCCACGTGATCAGTGCATGATCAGCCACGTGATCAGTGCATGATCAGCCGTGATCAGTGCATGATCAGCCCGTGATCAGTGCATGATCAGCCACGTGATCAGTGCATGATCAGCCACGTGATCAGTGCATGATCAGCCACGTGATCAGTGCATGATCAGCCACGTGATCAGTGCATGATCAGCCACGTGATCAGTGCATGATCAGCCGCGTGATCAGTGCATGATCAGCCACGTGATCAGTGCATGATCAGTCACGTGATCAGTGCATGATCAGTCGCGTGATCAGTGCATGATCAGCCCGCGTGATCAGTGCATGATCAGTCACGTGATCAGTGTGCATGATCAGCAGTCACGTGATCAGTGCATGATCAGTCCGTGATCAGTGCATGATCAGCCACGTGATCAGTGCATGATCAGCCACGTGATCAGTGCATGATCAGCCACGTGATCAGTGCATGATCAGTCGCGTGATCAGTGCATGATCAGCCACGTGATCAGTGCATGATCAGCCACGTGATCAGTGCATGATCAGTCGTGCGTGATCATGAGTGCATGATCAGTGCATGATCAGCCACGTGATCGTGTGCATGATCAGCCACGTGATCAGTGCATGATCAGCCGCGTGATCAGTGCATGATCAGTCACGTGATCAGTGCATGATCAGTCACGTGATCAGTGCATGATCAGCCGCGTGATCAGTGCATGATCAGGCCGTGATCAGTGCATGATCAGCCGCGTGATCAGTGCATGATCAGCCACGTGATCAGTGCATGATCAGCCACGTGATCAGTGCATGATCAGCACGTGATCAGTGCATGATCAGCCACGTGATCAGTGCATGATCAGCCGCGTGATCAGTGCATGATCAGCCACGTGATCAGTGCATGATCAGTGCGTGATCAGTGCATGATCAGCCACGTGATCAGTGCATGATCAGCCACGTGATCAGTGCATGATCAGCCACGTGATCAGTGCATGATCAGTCACGTGATCAGTGCATGATCATCAGCCACGTGATCAGTGCATGATCAGCCACGTGATCAGTGCATGATCAGTCCGCGTGATCAGTGCATGATCAGTCGCGTGATCAGTGCATGATCAGCCACGTGATCAGTGCATGATCAGTCGCGTGATCAGTGCATGATCATCAGTCGCGTGATCAGTGCATGATCAGCCACGTGATCAGTGCATGATCAGCCACGTGATCAGTGCATGATCAGCCACGTGATCAGTGCATGATCAGCCCGTGATCAGTGCATGATCAGCCACGTGATCAGTGCATGATCAGCCACGTGATCAGTGCATCATCAGCCGCGTGATCAGTGCATGATCAGCCACGTGATCAGTGTGCATGCATGATCAGTGCATGTGATCAGTGCATGATCAGCCACGTGATCAGTGCATGATCAGTCGTGATCAGTGCATGATCAGCCACGTGATCAGTCATGATCAGCCGTGACGTGATCAGTGCATGATCGTGATCAGTGCGTGATCAGTGCATGATCAGCCGCGTGATCAGTGCATGATCAGCCACGTGATCAGTGCATGATCAGCCGCGTGATCAGTGCATGATGATCAGCCGTGATCAGTGCATGATCAGCCACGTGATCAGTGCATGATCAGTCACGTGATCAGTGCATGATCAGTCGCGTGATCAGTGCATGATCAGCCACGTGATCAGTGCATGATCAGCCACGTGATCAGTGCATGATCAGCCACGTGATCAGTGCATGATCAGTCACGTGATCAGTGCATGATCAGCCTCGTGATCATGTGCATGATCAGCCGCGTGATCAGTGCATGATCAGCCGTGATCAGTGCATGATCAGCCACGTGATCAGTGCATGATCAGTCACGTGATCAGTGCATGATCAGCCACGTGATCAGTGCATGATCAGCCACGTGATCAGTGCATGATCAGGCCACGTGATCAGTGCATGATCAGTCACGTGATCAGTGCATGATGATCAGATCAGCGTGATCAGTGCATGATCAGCCACGTGATCAGTGCATGATCAGTCACGTGATCAGTGCATGATCAGTCACGTGATCAGTGCATGATCAGTCACGTGATCAGTGCATGATCAGCCACGTGATCAGTGCATGATCAGATCCCGTGATCAGTGCATGATCAGCCACGTGATCAGTGCATGATCAGCCACGTGATCAGTGCATGATCAGCCACGTGATCAGTGCATGATCAGCCACGTGATCAGTGCATGATCAGCCGTGATCAGTGCATGATCAGTCACGTGATCAGTGCATGATCAGCCACGTGATCAGTGCATGATCAGCCACGTGATCAGTGCATGATCAGCCACGTGATCAGTGCATGATCAGTCACGTGATCAGTGCATGATCAGCCAGTGCGTGATCAGTGCATGATCAGCCACGTGATCAGTGCATGATCAGCCACGTGATCAGTGCATGATCATCCCGTGATCAGTGCATGATCAGCCACGTGATCAGTGCATGATCATCAGTGATCGTGATCAGTGCATGATCAGTGCACGTGATCAGTGCATGATCAGTCGCGTGATCATCAGTGCATGATCAGCCACGTGATCAGTGCATGATCAGCCACGTGATCAGTGCATGATCAGCCACGTGATCAGTGCATGATCAGCCACGTGATCAGTGCATGATCAGCCACGTGATCAGTGCATGATCAGCCACGTGATCAGTGCATGATCAGCCACGTGATCAGTGCATGATCAGTCACGTGATCAGTGCATGATCAGCCACGTGATCAGTGCATGATCAGCCACGTGATCAGTGCATGATCAGCCCGCGTGATCAGTGCATGATCAGTCACGTGATCAGTGCATGATCAGCCGCGTGATCAGTGCATGATCAGCCACGTGATCAGTGTGCATGATCAGCCACGTGATCAGTGCATGATGATGTCAGCCACGTGATCAGTGCATGATCAGCCGCGTGATCAGTGCATGATCAGCCACGTGATCAGTGCATGATCAGCCACGTGATCAGTGCATGATCAGCCACGTGATCAGTGCATGATCAGCCACGTGATCAGTGCATGATCAGCCCACGTGATCAGTGCATGATCACGTGATCAGTGCGTGATCAGTGCATGATCAGCCACGTGATCAGTGCATGATCAGTCACGTGATCAGTGCATGATCAGTCACGTGATCAGTGCATGATCAGTCACGTGATCAGTGCATGATCAGCCACGTGATCAGTGCATGATCAGTCACGTGATCAGTGCATGATCAGCTGCGTGATCAGTGCATGATCAGCTGCGTGATCAGTGCATGATCAGCCACGTGATCAGTGCATGATCATCTGCGTGATCAGTGCATGATCAGCGCGTGATCAGTGCATGATCCTGCGTGATCAGTGCATGATCATTGCGTGATCAGTGCATGATCAGCCACGTGATCAGTGCATGATTGTGCGTGATCAGTGCATGTGTGATTCACGTGATCAGTGCATGATCAGCTCGTGATCAGTGCATGATCAGCCACGTGATCAGTGCATGATCAGCCGCGTGATCAGTGCATGATCAGCCACGTGATCAGTGCATGATCAGCCACGTGATCAGTGCATGATCAGCCACGTGATCAGTGCATGATCAGCCACGTGATCAGTGCATGATCAGCCACGTGATCAGTGCATGATCAGCGCGTGATCAGTGCATGATCAGCCACGTGATCAGTGCATGATCAGCCACGTGATCAGTGCATGATCAGCCACGTGATCAGTGCATGATCAGCCGCGTGATCAGTGCATGATCGTGATCAGTGCGTGATCAGCCACGTGATCAGTGCATGATCAGCCGCGTGATCAGTGCATGATCAGCCACGTGATCAGTGCATGATCAGCCACGTGATCAGTGCATGATCAGCCACGTGATCAGTGCATGATCAGCCACGTGATCAGTGCATGATCAGTCACGTGATCAGTGCATGATCAGCCACGTGATCAGTGTGCATGCCCGTGATCAGTGCATGATCAGTGCGTGATCAGTGCATGATCAGCCACGTGATCAGTGCATGATCAGTCCGTGATCAGTGCATGATCAGCCACGTGATCAGTGCATGATCAGCCACGTGATCAGTGCATGATCAGTCACGTGATCAGTGCATGATCAGCCGCGTGATCAGTGCATGATCAGCCGCGTGATCAGTGCATGATCAGCCACGTGATCGGTGTGCATGATCAGCCGCGTGATCAGTGCATGATCAGCCGCGTGATCAGTGCATGTCAGTCGTGATCAGTGCATGATCAGCCACGTGATCAGTGCATGATCAGCCACGTGATCAGTGCATGATCAGCCACGTGATCAGTGCATGATCAGCCACGTGATCAGTGCATGATCAGTCACGTGATCGGTGTATGATTGATCAGTCCGTGATCGGTGCGCGATCAGCCAGGTGATCGGTGCACGTGGGCGGTGCCCGTGATCAGTGCTGATCAGTGTAT
>NW_027220202.1:0-29172 GCF_027580195.1 Bos mutus
ATGCACTGCTCACTTGGCTGATCATGCAGTAATCACGCAGCTACCATGTACTGGTCACATGACTGATCATGCACTGATCACATATTTGATCATGCACTGATCACCTGGCTTATCATGCATTGATCATGTGACTGATCATGTGCTGATCATGTTTGGTGTCACACACTGATCATGTGCCTCTGGAGGCAATGAACATAGAGCTGAGTAGGCAGGAATCAGTCAGCAGGCTATAATCATGGAACTCAGCTCTGAGAAATCATGCTGCTCAGCTGGCAATAATCAAGAAGATGAGCAGGCAGGAATTACGCAGCACAGGTGGCAATTGTCAAGGAGATGACAGGCAGGAATCGTGCAGCTCAGCTGGAAATTGTCAAGCAGATGAGCAGACAGTAATCACCCAGCTCAGCAGGCCCTGATCACGTGACTGAGCATGCACTGTTCACGTGGCTGATCACACACCTATCACGTGACTGATCATGCACTGATCATGTGACTGATCATGCACTGATCACGTAGCTATCTTGCACTGATCACTTGGCTGATCATACACTGATCACGGGACTGATCATGCACTGATCACGGCGCTATCATTCATTCATTGACTGATCATGCACTGATCACGTGGATGATCATGCACTGATCACGTGACTGACCATGCACTGATCACGTGACTGATCATGCATTTATCACATGGCTGATCATGCACTGATCACGTGGCTATCATGCACTGCTCACGTGGCTGATCAGGCAATGATCATGTACTGATCACGTGCTGATCATGCACTGATCACGTGACTGATCATGCACTGATCACGTGGCTGATCACTGATCATGCGTGGCTGATCATACACTGACTGATCACTGATCACGTGGCTGATCATGCACTGATCACGTGGCTGATCATGCACTGATCACTTGTCTGATCATGCACTGATCACGTGGCTATCATGCACTGATCACGTGGCTGATCATCACTGATCACGACTGATCATGCGATGATCGTGGCTACCATGTACTGGTCACATGACTGATATTGCACTGATCACGTGACTGATCATGCACTGATCACGTGGCTATCATGCACTACTCACGTGGCTGATCATGCAATGATCATGTAGCTACCATGTACGGTCACGTGACTGATCATACACCCATCAGGTGACTGATCATGCACTGATCACGTGGCTATCATGCACTGATCACGTGGACTGATCATGCACTGATCACGTGCTATATCATGCACTGATCACATGTGATGACTCATCATGCACTGATCACGTGGATGATCATACACTGATCATGTGACTGATCATGCATGATCACAGATCATGCACTGATCACGTGGCTGATCATGCACTGATACCGTGACTGAGCATGGACTGATCACATGACTATCATGTAGTGATCACGTGACTTAATGGCACTGATCATGTGACTGATCATGCGCTGATCATGTTTGCTATCATACACTGATCATGTGCCTCTGGAGGCAATAAAAAAAGAGCTGATCATGCACGAATCAAACAGTCAGCAGGCAATAATCATGGAACTCAGCTGTGAGGAATCATGCTGCTCAGCTGGCAATAATCAAGCAGCTGAGCAGGCAGGAATTACGCACTGAGCACAGCTGGCAAATGTCAAGCAGATGACAGGCAGGAATCGTGCAGCTCAGCTGGCACTGATTGTCAAGCAGATGAGCAGACAGTAATCACCCAGCTCAGCAGGCCCTGATCACGTGACTGAGCATGCACTGTTCACGTGGCTGATCATGCAATGATCACGTGACTGATCAAGCACTGGTCACGAGGCTATCATGCACTGATCATGTGGCTGATCATACACTGATCACGTGTCTGACCATGCACTGATCACGTGGCTGATCATACACTGCTCACGTAACTGATCATGCACTGATCACGTGGCTATCATGCACTGATCACGTGGCTGAACATGCACTGTTCACGTGGCTGATCACACACCTGTCACGTGACTGATCATGCACTGATCACGTGGCTGATCATGCACTGATCACGTGACTGATCATGCACTGATCGTACTGATGCACTGATCACGCAACTGATCATGCACACATCACGTGGCTATCATGCACTGCTCACGTGGCTGATCATGCAATGATCACGTGCTACCATATACTGATCACGTGACTGATCATGCACTGATCACGTAAATGATCATGCACTGTTCACGTGACTGATCATGCACTGATCACGTGACTGATCATGCACTGATCACGTGGCTATCATGCACTGCTCACGTGGCTGATCATGCACTGATCACGTGGCTGATCATGCACTGATCACGTGGCTGATCATGCACTGATCACGTGGCTATCATGCACTGATCACGTGCTGATCATGCATCTGATCACGTGACTGATCATGCACTGATCACGTGGACTGATCATGCACTGATCACGTGACTGATCATGCACTGATCACGTGGCTGATCATGCACTGATCTGATCACTGATCATGACTGATCATGCACTGTGATCACGTGACTGATCATGACTGATCATGCACTGATCACGTGGCTGATCATGCACTGATCACGTGGCTGATCATGCACTGATCACGTGGCTGATCATGCACTGACGTGATCATGCACTGATCTGATCATGCACTGATCACGTGACTGATCATGCACTGATCACGTGACTGATCATGCACTGATCAGTTGGCTGATCATGCACTGATCACGTGGCTGATCATACACTGATCACGTGACTGATAATGCACTGATCATCTGGCTGATCATGCACTCATCACCTGGCTGATCATGCACTGATCACGTGGCTGATCATGCACTGATCACGTGACTGATCATGCACTGATCACGTAATTGATCCTTCACTGATCACGTGGCTCATCATGCACTGATCACGTGGCTGATCATGCACTGATCATGTGACAGATCATGCAGTGATCACGTGGTTTATCATGCACTGAAGAAGTGTCTGATCATACTCTGCTCCCGAAACTGATCATGAACTGATCACGTGGCTATCATGCACGGCTCACATGGCTGATCATGCAATGACCACATAGCTCCCAAGTACAGGTCACGTGACTGATCATGCACTGATCATGTAATTAATCATGCACTGATCACGTGGCTGATCATGCACTGATCACGTTACTGATCATGCACTGATCATGTGGCTGAACATGCACTGATCATGTGGCTGATCATGCACTGATCAAGTAGCTATCATGCACTGATCACCTGGCTGATGATCACTGATCACTGATGATCATCATGATCACGTGGCTGATCATGCACTGATCACGTGACTGATCATGCACTGATCACGCACTGATCATGTGGCTGATCATCATGCACACTGATCACGTGGCTGACTGATCTGCACTGATCACGTGGCTGATCATCACTGTGACTGATCATGCACTGATCACGTGGCTGATCATGCACTGATCACGTGGCTGATCATGCACTGATCACGTGGCTGATCATGCACTGATCACGATCATGCTGATCATGCACTGATCACGTGACTGATCATGCACTGATCGTGGCTGATCATGCACTGATCACGTGGCTGATCATACACTGATCACCTGACTGATCATGCACTGATCATGTGACTGATCATGCACTGATCACGTGGCTGATCATGCACTGATCATCGTGGCTGATGATCATGACACGTGGACTGATCTGATCACGTGACTGATCATGCACTGATCACGTGGCTGATCATGCACTGATCACGTGACTGATCATGCACTGATCTGATCTGATCATGCACTGATCACGTGCACTGATCATGCACTGATCACGTGACTGATCATGCACTGATCACGCTGACTGATCATGCACTGATCACGTGGATCTCACTGGGCGCACTGATCGCGTGGCTGATCATGCACTGATCACGTGGCTGATCATGCACTGATCACGTGGATGATCATACACTGATCACGTGACTGATCATGCACTGATCACGTGGCTATCATGCACTGATCACGTGGCTGATCATGCACTGATCTCGTGGCTGATCATGCACTGATCATGTACTATCATGCATGACTGACTGATCATGCACTGATCACGTGACTGATCATGCACTGATCACGTGGCTGATCATGCACTGATCACGCACTGATCACTGATCACGTGACTGATCACACTGATCTGCTGATCACACTGATCACGTGGCTGATGACTGATCGTGGCTGATCATGCACTGATCACGTGACTGATCATGCACTGATCACGTGACTGATCATGCACTGAACAGTTGGCTATCATGCACTGATCACGTGGCTGATCATGCACTGATCACGTGACTGATCATGCACTGATCATCTGGCTGATCATGCACTCATACCTGGCTGATCATGCACTGATCACGTGGCTGATCATACACTGATCACGTGACTGATCATGCACTGATCACGTCTGATCATGCACTGATCACGTGGCTGATCATGCACTGATCATGCACTGATCACGTGGATGATCATCACTGATCATGTGATCATGTGACTGATCATGCAGTGATCACGTGGCTGATCATGCACTGATCACGTGGCTGATCATGCACTGCTCATCGAAACTGATCATGCACTGATCACGTGGCTGATCATGCACTGATCACGTGGCTGATCATGCACTGATCACAGCTGATCATGCACTGCTACCATGTCACTGATCACGTGACTGATCATGCACTGATCACGTGACTGATCATGCACTGATCATGCTGATCATGATCATCGTGACTGATCATGCACTGATCATGTGACTGATCATGCACTGATCACTGATCACGTGACTGATCATGCACTGATCACGTGGCTGATCATGCACTGATCACGTGGCTGATCATGCACTGATCACGTGGCTGATCATGCACTGATCACGTGACTGATCATGCACTGATCACGTGACTGATCATGCACTGACGTGACTGATCATGCACTGATCACGTGATCATGCACTGATCACGTGGCTGATCATGCACTGATCACGTGGCTATCATGCACTGATCACGTGACTGATCATGCACTGATCACGTGGCTGATCATGCACTGATCACGTGGCTCATCTGCATCATGCACTGATCACGTGGCTGATCGTGCACTGATCACGCACTGATCACGTGACTGATCATGCACTGATCACGTGACTGATCATGCACTGATCACGTGGCTATCATGCACTGATCACGTGACTGATCATGCACTGATCACGTGGCTGATCATGCACTGATCACGTGACTGATCATGCACTGATCACGTGACTGATCATGCACTGATCACGTGGCTGATCATGCACTGATCACGTGCTGATCATGCACTGATCACGTGGCTGATCATGCACTGATCACGTGGATGATCATACACTGATCACGAGACTGATCATGCACTGATCACCTGACTGATCATGCACTGATCAGGTGGCTATCATGCACTGATCTGATCATGCACTGATCTGATCATGCACTGATCACGTGACTGATCATGCACTGATCACGTGACTGATCATGCACTGATCACGTGCCTCTGATCATGAACTGATCACGTAGCTGATCATGCACTGATCAGTCAGCAGGCTATAATCATGGAACTCAGCTCTGAGAAATCATGCTGCTCAGCTGGCAATAATCAAGCGTACTGATGGCAGGAAGGAATTACGCAGCACAGGTCACGTGGCTGTCATGCACTGATGACAGGCAGGAATCATGCAGCTCTGCTGGCAATTGTCATGCACAGATGGCTGATCAGACAGTGATCACGCAGCTCAGCAGGCCCTGATCACGTGACTGACTGATCATGCACTGATCACGTGGCTGATCACACACCTGATCACGTGACTGATCATGCACTGATCACGTGGCTGATCATGCACTGATCACGTGACTCATCATGCACTGATCACGTGGCTGATCATCATGCACTGATCACGTGGCTGATCATGCACTGATCACGTGGCTGATCATGCACTGATCACGTGACTGATCATGCACTGATCACGTGGCTGATCATGCACTGATCACATGTGCTGATCATGCACTGATCACGTGACTGATCATGCACTGATCACGTGACTGACTGCATCATGATCACTGATCACGTGACTGATCATGCACTGATCACGTGGCTGATCATGCACTGATCACGTGGCTGACGTGACTGATCATGCACTGATCACGTGACTGATCAGGCACTGATCACGTAGATATCATGCACTGATCACATTGCTATCATGCACTGATCACGTGGCTGATCATGCACTGATCACGTGACTGATCATGCACTGATCACGTGACTGATCATGCACTGATCACGTGCACTGATCATGCGTGATCACGTGGCTGATCATGCACTGATCACGTGGCTGATCATGCACACTGATCACGTGCTGATCATGCACTGATCATCACTGACTGATCATGCACTGATCACGTGACTGATCATGCACTGATCACGTGACTGATCATGCACTGATCACATGGCTATCATGCACTGATCACATGGCTGATCATGCACTGATCACGTGACTGATCATGCACTGATCACGTGCCTGATCATGCACTGATCACGTGACTGATCATGCACTGATCACGTGACTGATCATGCACTGATCACCTGGCTATCATGCACTGATCACGTGGCTGATCATACACTGATCACGTGACTGATAATGCACTGATCATCTGGCTGATCATGCACTCATTACCTGGCTGATCATGCACTGATCACGTGATCATGATCATCACGACTGATCATGCACTGATCACGTGACTGATCATGCACTGATCACGTGACTGATCATGCACTGACTGATCACGTGACTGATCATGCACTGATCACGTGGATGATCATGCACTGATCATGTGACTGATCATGCACTGATCACGTGGCTGATCATGCACACTGATCACGTGGCTGATCATGCACTGCTCACCACGTGACTGATCATGCACTGATCACGTGGCTGATCATGCACTGATCGCATCTGATCGTGGCTGATCATGCACTGATCACGTGGCTGATCACTGATCACGTGGCTGATCATGCACGTGACTGATCATGCACTGATCACGTGGCTGATCATGCACTGATCACGTGACTGATCATGCACTGATCACGTGACTGATCATGCACTGATCACGTGGATGATCATGCACTGATCACTGATCATGCTGATCATGCACTGATCACGTGGCTGATCACGCTGGCTCACTGATCACGTGACTGATCATGCACTGATCACGTGGCTGATCATGCACTGATCACGTGACTGATCATGCACTGATCACACGTGGCTGATCTGATCATGCACTGATCACGTGGCTATCATGCACTGATCACGTGACTGATCATGCACTGATCACGTGACTGATCATGCACTGATCACGTGGCTGATCATGCACTGATCACGTGGCTGATCATGCACTGATCACGATCACATGACTGATCATGCACTGATCACTGATCATGCATCATCACGCACTGATCATGCACTGATCACGTGGCTGATCATGCACTGATCACGTGACTGATCATGCACTGATCACGTGGCTGATCATGCACTGATCACGTGACTGATCATGCACTGATCACGTGACTGATCATGCACTGATCACGTGGCTGATCATGCACTGATCACGTGGCTGATCATGCACTGATCACGTGACTGCTGATCATGCACTGATCATCATGCTGATCATGCACTGATCATGCACTGATCATGCACTGATCATGCACTGATCATGCACTGATCATCACCTGGCTGATCATGCACTGATCACGTGACTGATCATGCACTGATCATGTTTGTCATCACACACTGATCATGTGCTGATGGAGGCAATGAACACATCACGGCTGAGCTGATCAGGCTGGCTGATCATCAGTCAGCAGGCTATAATCATGGAACTCTGCTCTGCTGAAATCATGCTGCTCAGCTGGCAATGATCACGCAGCTGATCAGGCACTGATCACGCAGCTGAGGTGGCACTTGTCACGGAGATGACAGGCTGGAATCGTGCAGCTCATCATGCACTGATCACGTGATGAGCAGACTGTAATCACGTGGCTGATCAGGCACTGATCACGTGACTGATCATGCACTGATCACGTGGCTGATCATGCACTGATCACGTGGCTGATCATGCACTGATCGTGTGGCTGATCATGCACTGATCACGCACTGCTGATCATGCACTGATCACGTGGCTGATCATGCACTGATCACGTGGCTGATCATGCACTGATCACGTGGCTGATCATGCACTGATCACGTGGCTGATCATGCTGATCACGTGACTGATCACTGATCACACTGATCATGCACTGATCATGCACTGATCACGTGGCTGATCATGCACACTGATCACGTGACTGATCATGCACTGATCACGTGGCTGATCATGCACTGATCATCACACTGATCACATGACTGATCATGCACTGATCATGCACTGATCACGTCACTGATCATCACACTGATCACGTGACTGATCATGCACTGATCACGTGCTGATCATGCACTGATCACGTGACTGATCATGCACTGATCATCATGCACTGATCATGCACTGATCACGTGACTGATCATGCACTGATCACGTGACTGATCATGCACTGATCACGTGGCTGATCATGCACTGATCACGTGACTGATCATGCACTGATCACGTGGCTGATCATGCACTGATCACGTGGCTGATCATGCACTGATCACGTGGCTGATCATGCACTGATCGTGACTGCTGATCATGCACTGATCACGTGACTGATCATGTGATGATCTGATCATGCACTGATCACGTGGCTGATCATGCACTGATCACGTGACTGATCATGCACTGATCACGTGACTGATCATGCACTGATCACGTGGCTGATCATGCACTGATCACGTGGCTGATCATGCACTGATCACGTGGCTGATCATGCACTAGTCACATGACTGATCATGCACTGATCACGTGGACTGATCATGCACTGATCACGTGGCTGATCATGCACTGATCACGTGGCTGATCATGCACTGATCACGTGGCTGATCATGCACTGATCACGTGACTGATCATGCAACTGATCACGTGATCTGATCATCATCACTGATCATGCACTGATCACTGACTGATCATGCACTGATCAGTTGGCTGATCATGCACTGATCACGTGGCTGATCATGCACTGATCACGTGTGACTGATCATGCACTGATCATCATCATGCACTGATCATGCACTCATCACTGTGGCTGATCGTGGCTGATCATGCACTGATCACGTGTCTGATCATGCACTTATCACGTGACTGATCATGCACTGATCACATGACTGATCATGCACTGATCACGTGACTGATCATGCACTGATCACGTGACTGATCATGCACTGATCACGTGACTGATCATGCACTGATCACGTGGCTGATCATGCACTGATCACGTGTCTGATCATGCACTGATCACGTGACTGATCATGCACTGATCTCGTGACTGATCATGCACTGATCGTGGCTGATCATGCACTGATCACGTGGCTGATCATGCACTGATCGTGACTGATCATGCACTGATCACGTGGCTGATCATGCACTGATCACGTGACTGATCATGCACTGATCTCGGGACTGATCATGCACTGATCACGTGACTGATCATGCACTGATCACGTGGCTGATCATGCACTGATTACGTGGCTGATCATGCACTGATCACGTAACTATCATGCACTGATCACGTGACTGATCATGCACTGATCACGTGACTGATCATGCACTGATCACGTGGCTGATCATGCACTGATCACGTGGCTGATCATGCACTGATCACGTGGCTGATCATGCACTGATCACGTGGCTGATCATGCACTGATCACATGATCATCATGCACTGATCACGCACTGATCACGTGACTGATCATGCACTGATCATGGCTGATCATGCACTGATCACGTGGCTGATCATGCACTGATCACGTGGCTGATCATGCACTGATCACGTGACTGATCATGCACTGATCGTGACTGATCATGACTGATCATGCACTGATCATGCACTGATCACGTGCTGATCATGCACTGATCACACGTGACTGCTCATGCACTGATCACGTGATGATCATGCACTGATCATCATCATGACACTGATCATCGTGACTGATCATGCACTGATCACGTGGCTGATCATGCACTGATCACGTGGCTGATCATGCACTGATCACGTGACTGATCATGCACTGATCACGTGGCTGATCATGCACTGATCACGTGGCTGATCATGCACTGATCACGTGGCTGATCATCTGATCATGCACTGATCACGTGACTGATCATGCACTGATCACTGATCATGCACTGATCATGCACTGATCATCATGACTGATCACGTGACTGATCATGCACTGATCACGTGGCTGATCATGCACTGATCACGTGGCTGATCATGCACTGATCACGTGGCTGATCATGCACACTGATCACGCACTGATCATCATGCACTGATCACGTGGCTGATCATGCACTGATCACGTGTGGCTGATCATGCACTGATCACGTGGCTGATCATGTCACTGATCACGTGACTGATCATGCACTGATCACGTCACTGATCATGCACTGATCACACACTGACTGATCATGCACTGATCACGTGGCTGATCATGCACTGATCACGTGGCTGCATGCACTGATCATGACTCATGCACTGATCACGCACTGATCATGTGGCTGATCACATCACTGATCATCGTGCTGATGTGACTCATCATGCACTGATCACGTGACTGATCATGATGATGATCACGTGGCTGATCATGCACTGATCACGTGGCTGATCATGCACTGATGACACGTGGCTGATCATGCACTGATCACGTGGCTGATCATGCACTGATCACGTGGCTGATCAGACACTGATCACGTGCTGATCATGCACTGATCACGTGACTGATCATGCACTGATCACGTGATCACGTGGCTGATCATGCACTGATCACGTGACTGATCATGCACTGATCACGTGGCTGATCATGCACTGATCACGTGCTGATCATGCACTGATCACGTGGCTGATCATGCACTGATCACGTGGCTGATCATGCACTGATCACGTGGCTGATCATGCACTGATCACGTGACTGATCATGCACTGATCACGTGGCTGATCATGCACTGATCACGTGGCTGATCATGATCACTGACTCACGCATGCACTGATCATGATCACTGATCACGCGGCTGATCATGCACTGATCACGTGACTGATCATGCACTGATCATGCATCATCACGTGACTGATCATGCACTGATCACGTGACTGATCATGCACTGATCACGTGACTGATCATGCACTGATCACGTGGCTGATCATCATGCACTGATCACGTGACTGATCATGCATCTGACTGATCGTGACTGATCATGCACTGATCACGTGACTGATCATCCACTGATCACGTGGCTGATCATGCACTGATCACGTGGCTGATCATGCACTGATCACGTGACTGATCATGCACTGATCATCTGATCATGGCTGATCATGATCACTGATTCGCGTGCACTGATCATGCACTGATCACGTGACTGATCATGCACTGATCACGTGACTGATCATGCACTGATCACGTGCTGATCATGCACTGATCACGCACTGATCATGCACTGACTGCTGATCATGCACTGATCACGTGGATGATCATGCACTGATCACGTGACTGATCATGCACTGATCACGTGGCTGATCATGCACTGATCTGTGGCTGATCATGCACTGATCATCATGCTGATCCGAAACTGATCATGCACTGATCACGTGGCTGATCATCATGCACTGATCATGCACTGATCACGCTGATCGCTGTGGCTCATCATGCACTGATCACGTGGCTGATCATGCACTGATCACGTGACTGATCATGCACTGATCACGTGACTGATCATGCACTGATCACGTGCTGATCATGCACTGATCACGTGGCTGATCATGCACTGATCACGTGGCTGATCATGCACTGATCACGTGACTGATCATGCACTGATCACGTGGCTGATCATGCACTGATCACGTGGCTGATCATGCACTGATCACGTGGCTGATCATGCACTGATCACGTGGCTGATCATGCACTGATCACGTGGCTGATCATGCACTGATCACGTGGCTGATCATGCACTGATCACGTGCTGATCATGCACTGATCACGTGGCTGATCATGCACTGATCGTGACTGCATCACACACTGATCACGTGGCTGATCATGATGATCATCTGTGCTGCTGATCATGCTGATCATGCACTCACATGGCTGATCGCACACTGATCACGTGACTGATCATGCACTGATCACGTGGCTATCATGCACTGATCACGTGGCTGATCATGCACTGATCTGATCTGATCATGCACTGATCACGTGACTGATCATGCACTGATCACGTGACTGATCATGCACTGATCACGTGTGACTGATCATGCACTGATCGATCACTGATCTGATCATGCACTGATCACACTGACTGATCATGCACTGATCACGTGGCTGATCATGCACTGATCACGTGACTGATCATGCACTGATCACGTGGCTGATCATGCACTGATCACGTGACTGGCTGATCATGCACTGATCACGTGGCTGATCATGCACTGATCACGTGGCTGGCTGATCATGCACTGATCACGTGGCTGATCATGCACTGATCACGTGACTGATCATGCACTGATCACGTGACTGATCATGCACTGATCACGTGACTGATCATGCACTGATCACGTGACTGATCATGCACTGATCACGTGACTGATCATGCACTGATCACGTGGCTGATCATGCACTGATCACGTGGCTGATCATGCACTGATCTCACGAAACTGATCATGCACTGATCACGTGGCTGATCATGCACTGATCGTGGCTGATCATGCACTGATCACGTGGACTGATCATGCACTGATCACGTGACTGATCATGCACTGATCATCACGTGATGATCATGACTGCACTGATCACGTGACTGATCATGCACTGATCACGTGACTGATCATGCACTGATCACGTGAGCTGATCATGCACTGATCACGTGGCTGATCATGCACTGATCACGTGACTGATCATGCACTGACTGATGACTGATCATGCACTGATCACGTGGCTGATCATGCACTGATCACGTGATCATGCACTGATCACGGCTGATCATGCACTGATCACGTGACTGATCATGCACTCTGATCGTGGCTGATCATGCACTGATCACGTGACTGATCATGCACTGATCACGCGTGGCTGAGCTGATCATGCACACTGATCATGCACTGATCTGTGGCTGATCATGCACTGATCACGTGACTGATCATGCACACTGATCACGTGATCTGATCATGCACTGATCACGTGGCTGATCATGCACTGATCACGTGGCTGATCATGCACTGATCACGTGACTGATGCACACTGATCAGGTGACTGATCATGCACTGATCACGTGGCTGATCTGATGATCATGATCACTGATCATCATGCACTGATCACGTGCATCATGATCACGTGACTGATCATGCACTGATCACGTGACTGATCATGCACTGATCACGTGCTGATCATCATGCACTGATCATGCGTGACTGATCATGCACTGATCACGTGGCTGATCATGCACTGATCACGTGGCTGATCATGCACTGATCACGTGACTGATCATGCACTGATCATGCACTGATCATGCACTGATCACGTGGCTGATCATGCACTGATCACGTGGCTGATCATGCACTGATCACGTGGCTGATCATGCACTGATCACGTGAGCTGATCATGCACTGATCACGTGACTGATCATGCACTGATCACGTGACTGATCATGCACTGATCACGTGGCTGATCATGCACTGATTACGTGGCTGATCATGCAATGATCACGTAGCTGATCATGCACTGGTCACGTGACTGATCATGCACCCATCAGGTGACTGATCATGCACTGATCACGTGGCTATCATGCACTGATCACGTGGCTGATCATACACTGATCACCTGCCTGATCATGCACTGATCACGTGGCTGATCATGAACTGATCACGTGGCTGATCATGCACTGATCACCTGGCTGATCATGCACTGATCACGTGGCTGATCATGCACTGATCACGTGGCTATCATGCACTGATCACGTGGCTGATGGCTGATCATGCACTGATCATGACTGATCACGTGACTGATCATGACTGATCACGTGACTGATCATGCACTGATCACGTGATCATGCACTGATCACGTGACTGATCATGCACTGATCACTGATCATGCACTGATCATGTGGCTGATCATGCACACTGATCACGTGACTGATCATGCAATGAACAAAGAGCTGATCATGCACTGATCATCAAACACTCAGCAGGCAATAATCATGGAACTCAGCTGATCATGCACTGAATCATGCACTGACTCAGCTGGCATGATCAGCAGCTGAGCAGGCAGGAATCACGCAGCACAGCTGGCAATTGTCAGCTGATCATGTGCACTGATCATGCACTGATCGTGCTGATCAGCTGGCACTGATCATCATCACGTGGCTGATCAGACAGTGATCTGATCACACAGCTCAGCATCTGATCACGTGACTGATCATGTGACTGACGTGGCTGATCATGCACTGATCACGTGGCTGATCATGCACTGATCACGTGGCTGATCATGCACTGATCACGTGGCTGATCATGCACTGATCACGTGGCTGATCATGATCACACACTGATCACTGATGCTGATCATGCACTGATCACGTGGCTGATCATGCACTGATCACGTGGCTGATCATGCACTGATCACGTGGCTGATCATGCACTGATCACGTGGCTGATCATGCACTGATCACGTGGCTGATCATGCACACACTGATCACGTGACTGATCATGCACTGATCACGTGGCTGATGATCATGCACTGATCACGTGGCTGATCATCACACTGATCACGTGACTGATCATGCACTGATCACGTGCTGATCATGCACTGATCACGTGGCTGATCATGCAATGATCATGGCTGACTGATCATGCACTGATCACGTGACTGATCATGCACTGATGATCGTAAATGATCATGCACTGATCACGTGACTGATCATGCACTGATCACGACTGATCATGCACTGATCACGTGGCTGATCATGCACTGATCACGTGGCTGATCATGCACTGATCACGTGGCTGATCATGCACTGATCACGTGACTGATCATGCACTGACTGATGATCATGCGTGATCTGATCATGCACTGATCACGTGGCTGATCATGCACTGATCACGTGACTGATCATGCACTGATCACGTGCTGATCATGCACTGATCACGTGGCTGATCGCACTGATCACGTGCTGATCATGCACTGATCACGTGGCTGATCATGCACTGATCACGTGGCTGATCATGCACTGATCACGTGGCTGATCATGCACTGATCACGTGGCTGATCATGCACTGATCACGTGACTGATCATGCACTGATCACGTGGCTGATCATGCACTGATCACGTGGCTGATCATGCACTGATCACGTGGCTGATCATGCACTGATCACGTGGCTGATCATGCACTGATCTGATCGTGATCATGCACATGACTCGTCACTGATCATGCACTGATCACGTGACTGATCATGCACTGATCACGTGGCTCATCATGCACTGACGTGGCTGATCATCACACTGATCACGTGACTGATCATGCACTGATCACGACATGCTATCATGCACTGATCACGTGGCTGATCATGCACTGATCACGTGGCTGATCATGCACTCATGCACTGATCATGCACTGATCACGTGGCTGATCACACACTGATCACGTGACTGATCATGCACTGATCACGTGGCTGATCATGCACTGATCACGTGGCTGATCATGCACTGATCACGTGGCTGATCATGCACTGATCACGTGGCTGATCATGCACTGATCACGTGCTGATCACTGATCATGCACTGATCATGTCACTGATGACTGATCATGCACTGATCACGTGACTGATCATGCACTGATCACGTGACTGATCATGCACTGATCACGTGGACTGATCATGCACTGATCACGTGACTGATCATGCACTGATCACGTGGCTGATCATGCACTGATCACGTGGCTGATCATGCACTGATCACGCTGATCTGATCATCACTGGTGATCATGACTGATCACGTGACTGATCATGCACTGATCACGTGACTGATCATGCACTGATCACGTGGCTGATCATGCACTGATCACGTGTGACTGATCATGCACTGATCATGTTGCTGTCATCACACACTGATCACGTGGCTGATCATGCACTGATCACAGAGCTGATCATGCACTGATCACGTCACTGATCATGCACTGATCATGACTGATCATGCACTGATCATCATGCTGATCATGCACTGATGGCGTGGCTGATCATGCAGATGATCACGTGGCTGATCATGCACTGGGTGGCAACTGATCAGGAGATGACTGATCACGTGGCTGATCATGCAGCTGATCACGTGGCTGATCATGCACTGAGCGAGCTGATCACTGATCATCATCTGCATCATGCACTGATCATGTGACTGATCATGCACTGATGATCATGCACTGACTGCTCATCATGCACTGATCACGTGGCTGATCATGCACTGATCACGTGACTGATCATGCACTGATCACGTGACTGATCATGCACTGATCACGTGGCTGATCATGCACTGATCACGTGGCTGATCATGCACTGATCACGTGGACTGATCATGCACTGATCACGCTGATCTGATCATGCACTGATCACACTGACTGATCATGCACTGATCACGTGGATGATCATGCACTGATCACGTGGGTGATCATACACTGATCACGTGACTGATCATGCACTGATCGTGGCTGATCATGCACTGATCACGTGACTGATCATGCACTGATCACGTGACTGATCATGCACTGATCACGTGGCTCATCATGCACTGATCACGTGGCTGATCATGATCGATGATCACGCACTGATCGTGACTGATCATGCACTGATCACGTGACTGATCATGCACTGATCACGTGACTGATCATGCACTGATCACGTGGCTGATCATGCACTGATCACGTGGCTGATCATGCACTGATCACGTGGCTGATCATGCACTGATCATGGCTGATCATGCACTGATCACGTGACTGATCATGCACTGATCACGTGACTGATCATGCACTGATCACGTGGCTGATCATGCACTGATCACGTGACTGATCATGCACTGATCGTGGCTGATCATGCACTGATCACGTGACTGATCATGCACTGATCACGTGGCTGATCATGCACTGATCACGTGACTGATCATGCACTGATCACGTGGCTGATCATGCACTGATCGTGACTGATCATGCACTGATCACGTGGCTGGATCATGCACTGATCACGTGGCTGATCATGCACTGATCACGTGGCTGATCATGCACTGATCACGTGACTGATCATGCACTGATCACGTGACTGATCATGCACTGATCACGGCTGATCATGCACTGATCACGTGGCTGATCATGCACTGATCATCATGACTGATCATGCACTGATCACGTGACTGATCATGCACTGATCACGTGACTGATCATGCACTGATCACGTGACTGATCATGCACTGATCACGTGGCTGATCATGCACTGATCACGTGGCTGATCATGCTGATGATCTGTGGCTGATCATGATGCACTGATCATGACTGATCATGCACTGATCACGTGACTGATCATGCACTGATCACGTGGCTCATCATGATCACTGCTGATCATCACTGATGTGACTGATCTGATCACACTGATCACGTGACTGATCATGCACTGATCATGCACTGGCTGATCATGCACTGATCGTGTGGCTGATCATGCACTGATCACGTGACTGATCATACACTGATCACGTGACTGATCATGCACTGATCACGTCTATGATCATGCACTGATCACGTGACTGCATGCATGCTGATCACGTGACTGATCATACACTGATCATGTGACTGATCATGCACTCATCACGTGTCTGATCATGCACTGATCACGTGGCTGATCATGCACTGATCACGTGGCTGATCATGCACTGATCACGTGACTGAACATGCACTGATCACGTGGCTGATCATGCACTGATCACGTGGCTGATCATGCACTGATCACGTGGCTGATCATGCTGATGATCGTGGCTGATCATGCTGATCATGTGACTGATCGTGACTGATCATGCACTGATCACGTGACTGATCATGCACTGATCACGTGGCTGATCATGCACTGATCGTGGTGATCTGATCACGTGGCTGATCATGATGATCACGTGGCTGATCATGCACTGATCTGATCACGTGACTGATCATGACTGATCTGATCGTGACTGATCATGCACTGATCACGTGGCTGATCATGCACTGATCACGTGCTGCTGATCGCTGATCACTGATCAAGTGCCTGATCATGCACTGATCACGTGACTGATCATGCACTGATCACGTGGCTATCATGCACTGATCACGTGGCTGATCATGCACTGATCACGTGACTGATCATGCACTGATCACGTAGCTATCATGCACTGATCCCATGGCTGATCATGCACTGATCACGTGGCTGATCATGCACTGATCACGTGACTGATCATGCACTTATCACGTGACTGATCATGCACTGATCACGTGACTGATCATGCACTGATCACGTGGCTGATCATGCACTGATCACGTTTGCTGATCATGCACTGATCACGTGGCTGATCATGCACTGATCACGTGGCTGATCATGCACTGATGATCACGTGACTGATCATGCAGTCTGATCATGCACTAATCACTGGAACTGATCATGCACTGATCATGTGATGCTCATCATGCACTGATCACGTGAGCTGATCATGCACTGATCACGCGTGGACATCATGCACTGATCACGCACTGATCATGCACTGATCACGTGGCTGATCATGCTGAGCTGATCACTGATCATGCACTGATGAGCTGGCTGATCATGCACTGATCACGTGGCTGATCATGCACTGATCACGTGACTGATCATGCACTGATCACATGGCTATCATGCACTGATCACGAGACTGATCATGCACTGATCCCATCCATATCATGCACTGATCACGTGGCTGATCATGCACTGATCACGTGCTGATCAGGCACTGATCACGTGGATGATCATACACTGATCATGTGACAGATCATGCAGTGATCACGTGGCTATCATGCACTGATCAAGTGGCTGATCATGCACTGATCACGTGGCTATCATGCACTACTCACGTGGCTGATCATGCACTGATCACGTGACTGATCATGCACTGATCACGTGACTGATCATGCATGCACTGATCACGTGGATCTGATCATGCACTGATCACGTGGACTGATCATGCACTGATCACGTGACTGATCATGCACTGATCACGTGACTGATCATGCACTGATCGTGGCTGATCATGCACTGATCACGTGGCTGATCATGCACTGATCACACTGATCATGCACTGATCACGTGACTGATCATGCACTGATCACGCATGCTGATCATGCACTGATCACTGCGTGGCTGATCATGCACTGATCACGTGACTGATCATGCACTGATCACGTGGCTGATCATGCACTGATCACGTGGCTGATCATGCACTGATCACGTGGCTGATCATGCACTGATCACGTGACTGATCATGCACTGATCACGCGTGATCATGCACTGATCATGCACTGATCATGCACTGATCATGATCATGCACTGATCACGTGGCTGATCATGCACTGATCACGTGGCTGATCATGCACTGATCACGTGACTGATCATGCACTGATCACGTGACTGATCATGCACTGATCACGTGACTGATCATGCACTGATCACGTGACTGATCATGCACTGATCACGTGGCTGATCATGCTGACTGATCACTGATGATCTGATCTGATCATGCACTGATCACGTGGCTGATCATGCACTGATCACGTGGCTGATCATGCACTGATCACGTGACTGATCATGCACTGATCACGTGACTGATCATGCACTGATCACGTGGCTGATCATGCACTGATCACGTGACTGATCATGCACTGATCACGTGACTGATCATGCACTGATCACGTGGCTGATCATGCACTGATCACGTGGCTGATCATGCACTGATCACGTGGCTGATCATGCACTGATCACGTGACTGATCATGCACTGATCACGTGACTGATCATGCACTGATCACGTGACTGATCATGCACTGATCACGTGGCTGATCATGCACTGATCACGTGGCTGATCATGCAATGATCACGCGTGCTGATCATGCACTGATCACGTGACTGATCATGTGCTGACTGGCTGATCATGCACTGACTGATCACGTGACTGATCACGTGACTGACTGATGCACTGATCACGTGGCTGATCATGCACTGATCACGTGGCTGATCATGCACTGATCACCGTGTGGCTGATCATGCACTGATCACGTGCTGATCATGCACTGATCACGTGACTGATCATGCACTGATCACGTGGCTGATCATGCACTGATCACGTGGCTGATCATGCACTGATCACGTGACTGATCATCTGATCACGCACTGATGATCATGACTGATCATGTGACTGATCATGCACTGATCATCTGATCATGCACTGATCACGTGGCTGATCATGCACTGATCACGTGACTGATCATGCACTGATCACGTGACTGATCATGCACTGATCACGTGACTGATGATCATGCACTGATCACGTGGCTGATCATGCACTGATCACGTGGCTGATCATGCAATGATCACGTAGCTACCATGCACTGATCACGTGACTGATCATGCACCACTGATCACGTGACTGATCATGCACTGATCACGTGGCTGATCATGCACTGATCACGTGGCTGATCATGCACTGACCTGCACTGATCATGCACTGATCACGTGACTGATCATGCACTGATCACGTGCACTGATCATGACTGATGATCACGATGACTGATCATGCACTGATCACGCACTGATGGTGGCTGATCATGCACTGATCACGTGACTGATCATGCACTGATCACGTGACTGATCATGCACTGATCACGTGGCTGATCATGCACTGATCACGTGGCTGATCATGCACTGATCACGTGGCTGATCATGCACTGATCACGTGACTGATCATGCACTGATCACGTGACTGATCATCATGTCATGATCACGTGCTGATCATGCACTGATCACGTGGCTGATCATGCACTGATCATGTGACTGATCATGCACTGATCACGTGGCTGATCATGCAATCACGATGGCTGTGAGCTGATCATGCACTGATCACGTGACTGATCATGATCTGATCACTGACTGATCATGCACTGATCACGTGGCTGATCATGACTGATCATGCTGCTGATCATGGCACTGATCACGTGCAGCATGACTGATCAGGCACTGATCACGCACTGATCACGTGCTGGCACTGATCACGTGCTGATCATGCACTGACTGATCACGTGATCTGATCATGCACTGATCACGTGACTGATCATGCACTGATCACGTGGCTGATCATGCACTGATCACGTGACTGATCATGCACTGATCACGTGACTGATCATGCACTGATCACGTGGCTGATCATGATCTGATCATGCACTGATCATGCACTGATCACGTGATCATGCACTGATCACTGATCGCATGACTGATCATGCACTGATCACGTGACTGATCATGCACTGATCACGTGGCTGATCATGCACTGATCACGTGGCTGATCATGCACTGATCACTGACTGATCATGCACTGATCACGTGACTGATCATGCACTGATCACGTGGCTGATCATGCACTGATCACGTGGCTGATCATGCACTGATCACGTGGCTGATCATGCACTGATCACGTGGCTGATCATGCACTGATCACGTGGCTGATCATGCACTGATCGCGTGGCTGATCATGCACTGATCACGTGGCTGATGCACACTGATCACGTGACTGATCATGCACTGATCATGCTGATCATGCACTGATCTGATCATGATCATGCACTGATCACGTGATCTGATGATCATGCACTGATCACGTGGCTGATCATGCACTGATCACGTGACTGATCATGCACTGATCACACTGCTGATCATGCACTGATCACGTGACTGATCATGCACTGATCACGTGGCTGATCATGCACTGATCACGTGGCTGATCATCATGCACTGATCACGTAGCTGATCATGCACTGATCACGTGACTGATCATGCACTGATCACACTGACTGATCATGCACTGATCATCGTGGCTGATCATGCACTGATCACGTGGATGATCATCATCATCGTGACTGATCATGCACTGATCACGTGGCTCATCATGCACTGATCACGTGCTGATCATGCACTGATCACGTGCTGATCATGCACTGATCACGTGGCTGATCATCATGCATGATCACGTGACTGATCATGCACTGATCACGTGGCTGATCTGATCACACTGATCACGTGACTGATCATGCACTGATCACGTGACTGATCATGCACTGATCACGTGACTGATCATGCACTGATCACGTGGCTGATCATGCACTGATCACGTGGCTGATCATGCACTGATCACGTGACTGATCATGCACTGATCACGTGACTGATCATGATCACTGATCACGTGATGCTGATCATGCACTGATCACGTGGCTGATCATGCACTGATCACGTGGCTGATCATGCACTGATCACGTGGCTGATCATGCACTGACGTGGCTGATCATGCACTGATCACGTGATGATCATGCACTGATCACGTGACTGATCATGCACTGATCACGTGGCTATCATGCACTGCTCACGTGGCTGATCATGCAATGATCACGCAGCTGATCGATGTACTAGTCACATGACTGATCATGCACAGATCACGTGACTAATCATGCACTGATCACGTGGCTATCTGATCATGCACTGATCACGTGGATGATCATGCACTGATCACGTGGCTGATCATGCACTGATCGTCTGATCATGACTGATCACGTGACTGATCATGCACTGATCACGTGACTGATCATGCACTGATCACGTGACTGATCATGCACTGATCACGTGACTGATCATGCACTGATCAGTTGGCTGATCATGCACTGATCACGTGGCTGATCATGCACTGATCACGTGACTGATAATGCACTGATCATCTGGCTGATCATGCACTCATCACCTGGCTGATCATGCACTGATCACGTGGTTGATCATACACTGATCACGTGACTGATCATGCACTGATCACTGATCTGCATGATCATGCTGATCTGATCACATGAGTGCCCATGCACTGATCACGTGGATGATCATACACTGATCATGTGACAGATCATGCAGTGATCACGTGGCTATCATGCACTGATCAAGTGGCTGATCATACTCTGATCCCGAAACTGATCATGCACTGATCACGTGGCTGATCATGCACTGCTCATCACGTGGCTGATCATGCAATGATCACGTAGCTACCATGTACTGGTCACGTGACTGATCATGCACTGATCACGTAATTGATCATGCACTGATCATGTGGCTGATCATGCACTGATCACGTGACTGATCATGCACTGATCACGTGGCTGATCATGCACTGATCACGTGGCTGATCATGCACTGATCACGTGGCTGATCATGCACTGATCACGTGGCTGATCATGCACTGATCACGTGACTGATCATGCACTGATCACGTGACTGATCATGCACTGATCACGTGACTGATCATGCACTGATCACGTGGCTGATCATGCACTGATCACGTGGCTGATCATGCACTGATCACGTGGCTGATCATGCACTGATCACGTGGCTGATCATGCACTGATCACGTGACTGATCATGCACTGATCACGTGGCTGATCACGTGATCTGCACTGATCACGTGGCTGATCATGCACTGATCACGTGGCTGATCATGCACTGATCACGTGGCTGATCATCATGCACTGATCACGTGACTGATCATGCACTGATCACGTGATGATCATGCACTGATCACGTGGCTGATCATGCACTGATGATCACGTGGCTGATCATGCACTGATCACGTGGCTGATCATGCACTGATCACGTGACTGATCATGCACTGATCACGTGGACTGATCATGCACTGATCACGTGGCTGATCATGCACTGATCACGTGGCTGATCATGCACTGATCACGTGCTGATCATGCACTGATCACGTGACTGATCATGCACTGATCACGTGACTGATCATGCACTGATCACGTGACTGATCATGCACTGATCACGTGACTGATGATCATGCACTGATCACGTGGCTGATCATGCACTGATCACGTGCTGATCATGCACTGATCACTGATCATGTGGCTGATCATGCACTGATCACGTCACTGATCATGCACTGATCACATGGCTGATCACTGATCACGTGCTGATCATGCACTGATCACGTGACTGATCATGCACTGATCACGTGGCTGATCATGCACTGATCACGTGGCTGATCATGCACTGATCACGTGACTGATCATGCACTGATCACGTGACTGATCATGCACTGATCATCACGCTGCTGATCATGTCACTGATCACGTGACTGATCATGCACTGATCACGTGGCTGATCATGCACTGAGCTGGCTGATCATTGATCACGCAGATGATCATGACACTTGATCACGTGGCTGATCATGCACTGATCACGTGGCTGATCATGCACTGATCACGTGACTGATCATGCACTGATCACGTGGCTGATCATGCACTGATCACGTGACTGATCATGCACTGATCACGTGGCTGATCATGCACTGATCACGACTGATCATGCACTGATCATCGTGGCTGATCATGCACTGATCACGTGGCTGATCATGCACTGATCACGTGGCTGATCATGCACTGATCATCACGTGACTGATCATGCACTGATCACGTGGCTGATCATGCACTGATCACGTGGCTGATCATGCACTGATCACGTGACTGATCATGCACTGATCACGTGACTGATCATGCACTGCTCACGTGGCTGATCATGCACTGATCACGCTGACTGATCATGCACTGATCACGCACTGATCATGCACTGATCACGTGACTGATCATGCACTGATCACATGACTGATCATGCACTGATCACGTGGCTGATCATGCACTGATCACGTGGCTGATCATGCACTGATCACGTGGCTGATCATGCACTGATCACGTGGCTGATCATACACTGATCACGTGACTGATCATGCACTGATCACGTGGCTATCATGCACTGCTCACGTGGCTGATCATGCAATGATCACGCTGATCATGCATGCTGATCACGTGACTGATCATGTACTAGTCACGTGACTGATCATGCACTGATCACGTGACTGATCATGCACTGATCACGTGGCTATCCTGCACTGATCACGTGACTGATCATGCACTGATCACGTGGCTGATCATGCACTGATCACGTGACTGATCATGCACTGATCACGTGACTGATCATGCACTGATCACGTGACTGATCATGCACTGATCACGTGACTGATCATGCACTGATCACGTGGCTGATCATGCACTGATCAGTTGGCTATCATGCACTGATCACGTGACTGATAATGCACTGATCATCTGGCTATCATGCACTCATTACCTGGCTATCGTGCACTGATCACGTGGTTGATCATACACTGATCACGAGACTGATCATGCACTGATCACGTCTATATCATGCACTGATCACATGACTGCCCATGCACTGATCACGTGGATGATCATACACTGATCATGTGACAGATCATGCAGTGATCACGTGGCTATCATGCACTGATCAAGTGGCTGATCATACTCTGCTCCCGAAACTGATCATGCACTGATCACGTGGCTATCATGTGGCTATCGTGCTGATCACTGCTCACGTGGCTGATCATGCACTGATCACGTAGCTACCATGTACTGGTCACGTGAGTGATCATGCACTGATCACGTAATTGATCATGCACTGATCAGGTGACTTATCATGCACTGCTCACGTGACTGATCATGCACTGATCACGGGACTGATCATGCACTGATCACGGGACTGATCATGCACTGATCACTTGACTGGTCATACACTGATCACGTGGCTGATCATGCACTGATCACGTGGCTGATCATACACTGGTCACGGGACTGATCATGCACTGATCACGTGACTGATCATGCACTGATCACGTGGCTGATCATGCACTGATCACGTAATTGGTCATGCACTGATCATGTGGCTGATCATGCACTGATCACGGGCTGATCATGCACTGATCGTGACTGATCATGCACTGATCACGTGACTGATCATGCACTGATCACGTGGCTGATCATGCACTGATCACGTGGCTGATCATGCACTGATCACGCTGCTGATCATGCACTGATCACGTGGCTGATCGTGCTGATCATGATCTGATCACGTGACTGATGCACTGATCACGTGACTGATCATGCACTGATCACGTGACTGATCATGCACTGATCACGTGGCTGATCATGCACTGATCACGTGGCTGATCATGCACTGATCACGTGGCTGATCATGCACTGATCATGTGACTGATCATGCACTGATCACGTGGCTGATCATGCACTGATCACGTGGCTGATCATGCACTGATCACGTGGCTGATCATGCACTGATCACGTGGCTGATCATGCACTGATCACGTGACTGATCATGCACTGATCACACGTGACTGATCATGCACTGATCACGTGGCTGATCATGATCACTGATCACGTGACTGATCATGCACTGATCATGTGCACTGATCATGCACTGATCACGTGCCTCATGCACTGATCACGTGGCTGATCATGCACTGATCACTGATCATCATGCAGGCTGATCATGCACTGATCTGGATCTCTGATCTGTGCTGATCATGCACTGATCACGCTGGACTGATCATGCACTGATCGTGGCTGATCATGCACTGCACGTGGTGATCAGGTGCACTGATCACGTGGCTGATCTGATGACGTGGCTGATCATGCACTGATCACGTGGCTGATCATGCACTGATCACGTGGCTGATCATGCACTGATCACGTGGCTGATCATGCACTGATCACGTGACTGATCATGCACTGATCACGACTGATCATGCATGATCACACTGATCATCACTGATCGTGACTGATCATGCACTGATCACGTGACTGATCATGCACTGATCACGTGGCTGATCATGCACTGATCACGTGGCTGATCATGCACTGATCACGTGGCTGATCATGCACTGATCACGTGGCTGATCATGCACTGATCACGTGACTGATCATGCACTGATCACGTGGCTGATCATGCACTGATCACGTGGCTGATCATGCACTGATCACGTGGCTGATCACGTGACTGATCATGCACTGATCACTGATCACGTGGCTGATCATGCACTGACGTGGCTGATCATGCACTGATCATGTGATCATGCACTGATCACGTGGCTGATCATGCACTGATCACGTGACTGATCATGCACTGATCACGTGGACTGATCATGCACTGATCACGTGGCTGATCATGCACTGATCACGTGACTGATCATGCACTGATCACGTGGCTGATCATGCACTGATCACTGTGGCTGATCATGCACTGATCACGTGGCTGATCATACACTGATCACGTGACTGATCATGCACTGATCACGTGACTGATCATGCACTGATCACGTGGCTGATCATGCACTGATCACGTGGCTGATCATGCACTGATCACGTGGCTGATCATGCACTGATCACGTGGCTGATCATGCACTGATCACGTGGATGATCATACACTGATCACGTGACTGATCATGCACTGATCACGTGGCTATCATGCACTGCTCACGTGGCTGATCATGCAATGATCACGCAGCTACGATGTACTAGTCACATGACTGATCATGTACAGATCACGTGACTAATCATGCACTGATCACGTGGCTATCCTGCACTGATCACGTGGATATCATGCACTGATCACGTGGCTGATCACACTGACGTGACTGATCACGTGACTGATCATGCAATGATCACGTGACTGACCATGCACTGATCACGTGACTGATCATCCACTGAACAGTTGGCTATCATGCACTGATTACTTGGCTGATCATACACTGATCACGTGACTGATAATGCACTGATCATCTGGCTATCATGCACTCATTACCTGGCTATCGTGCACTGATCACGTGGTTGATCATACACTGATCACGAGACTGATCATGCACTGATCACGTCTATATCATGCACTGATCACATGACTGCCCATGCACTGATCACGTGGATGATCATACACTGATCATGTGACAGATCATGCAGTGATCACGTGGCTATCATGCACTGATCAAGTGGCTGATCATACTCTGCTCCCGAAACTGATCATGCACTGATCACGTGGCTATCATGCACTGCTCACGTGGCTGATCATGCAATGATGGCTGATCATGCACTGGTGATCACGTACTGATCATGACTTGATCTGATCACGTGACTGATCATGCACTGATCACGTGACTGATCATGCACTGATCACGTGACTGATCATGCACTGATCACGTGGCTGATCATGCACTGATCACGTGACTGATCATGCACTGATCACGTGACTGATCATGCACTGATCACGTGGCTGATCATGCACTGATCACGTGGCTGATCATGCACTGATCACGAAGGTGATCATACACTGATCACGTGACTGTGCATGCACTGATCACATGGCTGATCATGCACTCATCACGTACCTGTTCATGCACTGTTTACGTGGCTATCATGCACTGATCACGTGGCTGATCATGCACTGATCACATGACTGATCATGCACTGATCACGTTGCGTATCATGCACTGATCACGTGGCTGATCATGCACTGATCATTGGGCTATCATGCACCGGTCACGTGGCTGATCATACACTGTTCAGGTGTCTTATCATGCACTGATCACGTGGCTGATCATACACTGCTCATGTAGCTGATCATGCACTGATCACGTGTCTATCATGCACTGATCACATGACTGCCCATGCACTGATCACGTGGATGATCATACACTGATCATGTGACAGATTATGCAGTGATCACGTGGCTAACATGCACTGATCAAGTGGCTGAT
>NW_027220203.1:0-15957 GCF_027580195.1 Bos mutus
CACGTGATCAGTGCATGATCAGCCACGTGATCAGTGCATGATCAGCCATGTGATCAGTGCATGCACAGTCACGTGATCAGTGTATGATCAGCAGCACGTGATCAGTGCATGATCAGCCACGTGATCAGTGCATGGTCAGCAACGTGATCAGTGCATGATTAGCCACGTGATCAGTGCATGATCAGCCACGTGATCAGTGCATGATCAGCCACGTGATCAGTGCATGCACAGTCACGTGATCAGTGTATGATCATCTTCGTGATCAGTGCATGATCAGCCACGTGATCAGTGCATGATCAGGCACGTGATCAGTGCATGATCAGTCACGTGATCAGTGCATGATCAGCCACGTGATCAGTGCATGATCAGCCACGTGATCAGTGCATGATCAGCCACGTGATCAGTGCATGATCAGTCACGTGATCAGTGCATGATCAGTCACGTGATCAGTGCATGATCAGCCACGTGATCAGTGCATGATCAGCCACGTGATCAGTGCATGATCAGTCACGTGATCAGTGCATGATGATCAGTCACGTGATCAGTGCTTGATCAGCCACGTGATCAGTGCATGATCAGTCACGTGATCAGTGCATGATCAGCCACGTGATCAGTGCATGATCAGTCACGTGATCAGTGCATGATCAGCCACGTGATCAGTGCATGATCAGTGATCAGTGCATGTGATCAGTGCATGATCAGGCATGTGATCAGTGCATGATCAGTCACATGATCAGTGTATGATCAGCCACGTGATCAGTGCACGATCAGGCAGGTGATGAGTGCATGATCAGTCACGTGATCAGTGCATGATCAGCCACGTGATCAGATCAGTGCATGATCAGCCACGTGATCAGTGCATGATGATCACGTGATCAGTGATCAGTGCATGATCAGTGCATGATCAGTCGTGATCAGTGCATGATCAGTCACGTGATCAGTGCATGATCAGCCACGTGATCAGTGCATGATCAGTCACGTGATCAGTGCATGATCAGCCATGATCAGTGCATGATCAGTCACGTGATCAGTGCATGATCAGCCACGTGATCAGTGCATGATCAGCCACGTGATCAGTGCATGATCAGCCACGTGATCAGTGCATGATCAGCAACGTGATTAGTGCATGATCAGTCACGTGATCAGTGCATGATCAGCCACGTGATCAGTGCATGATCAGTCACGTGATCAGTGCATGATCAGCCACGTGATCAGTGTGCATGATCAGCCACGTGATCAGTGTGCATGATCAGTCACGTGATCAGTGCATGATCAGCCACGTGATCAGTGCATGATCAGTCACGTGATCAGTGCATGATCAGCCACGTGATCAGTGCATGATCAGCCACGTGATCAGTGCATGATCAGATCCACGTGATCAGTGCATGATCAGTCACGTGATCAGTGCATGATCAGCCACGTGATCAGTGCATGATGCATGATCAGCCACGTGATCAGTGTGATCAGTGCATGATCAGTCACGTGTGATCAGTGCATGATCAGATCACGTGATCAGTGCATGATCAGCCACGTGATCAGTGCATGATCAGCCACGTGATCAGTGCATGATCAGCCACGTGATCAGTGCATGATCAGCCACGTGATCAGTGCATGATCAGTCACGTGATCAGTGCATGATCAGCCACGTGATCAGTGTGCATGATCAGTCACGTGATCAGTGCATGATCAGCCACGTGATCAGTGCATGATCAGTCACGTGATCAGTGCATGATCAGCCACGTGCATGATCAGTCACGTGATCAGTGCATGATCAGTCACGTGATCAGTGCATGATCAGGCAGTGCGTGATCAGTGCATGATCAGGCATCATCAGTGCGTGATCAGTGTGATGATCAGCCACGATCAGCCACGTGAGTGCATGATCAGCCACGTGATCAGTGCATGATCAGCCACGTGATCAGTGCATGATCAGCCACGTGATCAGTGCATGATAGCCACGTGATCAGTGCATGATCAGCCACGTGATCAGTGCATGATCAGTCACGTGATCAGTGTATGATCAGCTTCATCGTGATCAGTGTGCATGATCAGCCACGTGATCAGTGCATGATCAGGCACGTGATCAGTGCATGATCAGTGCCACGTGATCAGTGCATGATCAGCCACGTGATCAGTGCATGATCAGCCACGTGATCAGTGCATGATCAGCCACGTGATCAGTGCATGATCAGCCACGTCAGTGCATGATCAGTCAGTCAGTGATCAGTGCATGATCAGCCGTGATCATCAGTGCATGATCAGCCGTGATCAGTGCATGATCAGCCACGTGATCAGTGCATGATCAGTCACGTGATCAGTGCATGATCAGTCACGTGATCAGTGCATGATCAGTCACGTGATCAGTGCATCAGTGCGTGATCAGCATGCGTGATCGTGATCAGTGCATGATCAGCCACGTGATCAGTGCATGATCAGTCACGTGATCAGTGCATGATCAGCCACGTGATCAGTGCATGATCAGTCACGTGATCAGTGCATGATCAGTCACGTGATCAGTGCATGATCATCACGTGATCAGTGCATGATCAGTCACGTGATCAGTGCATGATCAGTCACGTGATCAGTGCATGATCAGCCACGTGATCAGTGCATGATCAGCCAGTCAGCGTGATCAGTGCATGATCAGCCACGTGATCAGTGCATGCATCAGTCACGTGATGATCAGTGCATGATCAGCCACGTGATCAGTGCATGATCAGCCACGTGTGATCAGTGATCAGTCACGTGATCAGTGCATGATCAGCCACGTGATCAGTGCATGATCAGTCACGTGATCAGTGCATGATCAGCCACGTGATCAGTGCATGATCAGCCACGTGATCAGTGCATGATCAGCCACGTGATCAGTGCATGATCAGTCACGTGATCAGTGCATGATCAGATCGTGATCAGTGCATGATCAGCCACGTGATCAGTGCATGATGATCAGCGTGATCAGTGATCAGTGCATGATCAGTCACGTGATCAGTGCATGATCAGCCACGTGATCAGTGCATGATCAGTCACGTGATCAGTGCATGATAGCCACGTGATCAGTGCATGATCAGCCACGATCAGTGCATGATCATCAGTGCATGATCAGTCACGTGATCAGTGCATGATCAGTCACGTGATCAGTGCATGATCAGCCACGTGATCAGTGCATGCATCATCAGCACGTGATCAGTGCATGATCAGTCACGTGATCAGTGCATGATCAGTCACGTGATCAGTGCATGATCAGCCACGTGATCAGTGCATGATCAGGCACGTGATCAGTGCATGATCAGTCACGTGATGATCAGTGCATGATCAGTCATGTGATGTGTGCATGATCATCAGATCATGCATGTCAGTCACGTGATCAGTGCATGATCAGCCACGTGATCAGTGTGCATGATCAGCCACGTGATCAGTGCATGATCAGTCACGTGATCAGTGCATGATCAGTCACGTGATCAGTGCATCAGCCACGTGATCAGTGCATGATCAGCCACGTGATCAGTGCATCAGCCACGTGATAAGTGCATGATCAGGCACGTGATCAGTGCATCATCAGCCATCCATGATCAGTGCATGATATGTCATGTGATCAGTGCATGCACAGTCACGTGATTAGTGTATGATCAGCTTCGTGATCAGTGCATGATCAACCACGTGATCAATGCATGATCAGCCACGTGATCAGTGCATGATCAGCCGTGTGATCAGTGCATGCACAGCCACGTGATCAGTGCATGATCAGACACGTGATCAGTGCATGATCAGTCACGAGATCAATGCATGATCACTCACGTGATAAGTGCATGATCAGGCACGTGATCAGTGCATGATCACGCACGTGATCAGTGCATGATCAGCCACGTGATCAGTGCATGATCATCCACGTGATCAGTGCATGATCAGTCACGAGATCAGTGCATGATCAGTCACGTGATCAGTGCATGATCAGATCACGTGATCAGTGCATGATGATCAGATCAGTGTGATCAGTGCATGATCAGCCACGTGATCAGTGCATGATCAGCCACGTGATCAGTGCATGATCAGTCACGTGATCAGTGCATGATCAGCCACGTGATCAGTGCATGATCAGTGCATGATCAGTGCATGATCAGCCACGTGATGCATGCATGATCACGTGATCAGTGCATGATCAGCCACGCGTCAGTGCATGATCAGCAGCCACGTGATCAGTGCATGATCAGTCACGTGATCAGTGCATGATCAGTCACGTGATCAGTGCATGATCAGTCACGTGATCAGTGCATGATCAGTCACGTGATCAGTGCATGATCAGTCACGTGATCAGTGCATGATCAGCCACGTGATCAGTGCATGATGATCACGTGATCAGTGCATGATCAGCCACGTGATCAGTGCATGATCAGCCACGTGATCAGTGCATGATCAGCCACGTGATCAGTGCATGATCAGCCACGTGATCAGTGCATGATCAGCCACGTGATCAGTGCATGATCAGCCACGTGATCAGTGCATGATCAGTCACGTGATCAGTGCATGATCAGCCACGTGATCAGTGTGCATGATCAGCCACGTGATCAGTGCATGATCAGCCACGTGATCAGTGCATCAGCCACGTGATCAGTGCATGATCAGCCACGTGATCAGTGCATGATCAGTCACGTGATCAGTGTGATCAGCCACGTGATCAGCCACGTGATCAGTGCATGATCAGATCACGTGATCAGTGCATGATCAGCGTGATCAGTGCGTGATCAGTGCATGATCAGTCACGTGATCATGATCAGTGCATCATCAGTGATCAGTGCATGATCAGTGTGATCAGTGCATGATCAGCACGTGATCACGTGATCAGTGCATGATCAGCAGTGTGTGATCAGTGCATGATCAGCGTGATCGTGATCAGTGCATGATCAGTGCACGTGATCAGTGCATGATCAGTCACGTGATCAGTGCATGATCGATCACGTGATCAGTGCATGATCATCAGTGTGTGATCATGAGTGCATGATCAGTCACGTGATCAGTGCATGATCAGTGCGTGATCAGTGCATGATCAGATCACGTGATGATCAGTGCATGATCAGCCATGTGATCAGTGCATGATCAGCCACGTGATCAGTGCATGATCAGCCGTGATCAGTGCATGATCAGCCACGTGATCACGTGATCAGTGCATGCATGTCAGTCACGTGATCAGTGTATGATCAGCCACGTGATCATGATGATCAGCCACGTGATCAGTGCATGATCAGGCACGTGATCAGTGCATGATCAGTCACGTGATCAGTGCATGATCAGCCACGTGATCAGTGCATGTGATCAGTGCATGATCAGCCACGTGATGATCAGTGCATGATCAGTCACGTGATCAGTGCATGATCAGTCAGTCGTGATCAGTGCATGATCAGCCACGTGATCAGTGATCATGATCAGTCACGTGATCAGTGCATGATCAGCCACGTGATCAGTGCATGATCGTCATCGTGATCAGTGCATGATCAGTCACGTGATCAGTGCATGATCAGTCACGTGATCAGTGCATGATCAGATCAGTCGTGATGATCAGTGCATGATCAGATCACGTGATCAGTGCATGATCAGTGCATGTGATCAGTGCATGTGATCAGTCACGTGATCAGTGCGTGATGATCAGTCACGTGATCAGTGCATGATCAGTCACGTGATCAGTGCATGATCAGTCACGTGATCAGTGCATGATCAGCCACGTGATCAGTGTGCATGATCAGATCACGTGATCAGTGTGATCAGTGTGATGATCATGATCCACGTGATCATGATCATGATCAGCCACGTGATCAGTGCATGATCAGTCACGTGATCAGTGTATGATCAGCACGTGATCAGTGCATGTGCATGATCAGCCACGTGATCAGTGCATGATCAGGCACGTGATCAGTGCATGATCAGTCACGTGATCAGTGCATGATCAGCCACGCGTGATCAGTGCATGATCAGCCACGTGATCAGTGCATGATCAGCCACGTGATCAGTGCATGATCAGTCACGTGATCAGTGCATGATCAGTCACGTGATCAGTGCATGATCAGCCGTGATCAGTGCATGATCAGCCACGTGATCAGTGCATGATCAGTCACGTGATCAGTGCATGATCAGCCACGTGATCAGTGCATGATCATCAGCCACGTGATCAGTGCATGATCAGTCACGTGATCAGTGCATGATCAGCCACGTGATCAGTGCATGATCAGCCACGTGATCAGTGCATGATCAGTCACGTGATCAGTGCATGATCAGCCACGTGATCAGTGCATGATCAGTCACGTGATCAGTGCATGATCATGCATGTGATCAGTGATCAGTGCAGATCAGTGATCAGTGATCAGTGCACGTGTCACGTGATCAGTGCATGATCAGCCACGTGATCAGTGCATGATCAGCCACGTGATCAGTGCATGATCAGCCATGTGATCAGTGCATGATCAGTCACGTGATCAGTGCATGATCAGCCACGTGATCAGTGCATGATCAGCCACGTGATCAGTGCATGATCAGTCACGTGATCGTCATGATCAGCCACGTGATCAGTGCATGATCAGCCACGTGATCAGTGTGCATGATCAGTCACGTGATCAGTGCATGATGAGTGATCAGTGCGTGATCAGTGCATGATCAGTCACGTGATCAGTGCATGATCAGTCACGTGATCAGTGTGATCAGCCACGTGATCAGTGCATGATCAGCCACGTGATCAGTGCATGATCAGCATGTGATCAGTGCATGATCAGCCACGTGATCAGTGATCATGATCAGCCACGTGATCAGTGCATGATCAGCCGTGTGATCAGTGCATGATCAGCCACGTGATCAGTGCATGATCAGCCACGTGATCAGTGCATGATCAGTCACGTGATCAGTGTGCATGATCAGTCAGTGTGATCAGTGCATGATCAGTCATGATGATCAGTGTGATCAGTGATCAGTGCATGATCAGCCACGTGATCAGTGCATGATGATCAGATCAGTCAGTGCATGATCAGCCACGTGATCAGTGCATGATCAGTCACGTGATCAGTGCATGATCAGTCACGTGATCAGTGCATGATCAGCCACGTGATCAGTGCATGATCAGTCACGTGATCAGTGCATGATCATCACGTGATCAGTGTGATCAGTGCGTGATCAGTGCATGATCATCAGCCGTGATCAGTGCATGATCAGCCACGTGATCAGTGCATGATCAGTCACGTGATCAGTGCATGATCAGTGCGTGATCAGTGCATGATCAGCCACGTGATCAGTGCATGATCAGTCACGTGATCAGTGCATGATCAGCCACGTGATCAGTGCATGATCAGTCACGTGATCAGTGCATGATCAGCCGTGATCAGTGCATGATGATCATCCGTGATGATCAGTGTATGATCAGCCTCGTGATCAGTGCATGATCAGCCACGTGATCAGTGCATGATCAGTCACGTGATCAGTGCATGATCAGCCACGTGATCAGTGCATGATCAGCCACGTGATCAGTGCATGATCAGCCACGTGATCAGTGTGCATGATCAGTCACGTGATCAGTGTATGATCAGTCACGTGATCAGTGCATGATCAGCCACGTGATCAGTGCATGATCAGGCACGTGAACAGTGCATGATCAGTGCATGATCAGTGCATGATGATCAGTGATCAGTGCATGATCAGCCGTGATCGTGATCAGTGCATGATCAGTCAGTGATCAGTGATCAGTGCATGATCAGTCTCGTGATCAGTGCATGGTCAGCCACGTGATCAGTGCATGATCAGGCACGTGATCAGTGCATGTGCAGCCTCGTGATCAGTGTATGAACAGTCACGTGATCAGTGCATCATAGCCACTTGATCAGTGCATGATCAGTCACGTGATCAGTGCATGATCAGCCACGTGTTCAGTGCATGTGCAGTCTCGTGATCAGTGTATGATCAGGTACGTGATCAGTGCATGATCAGTCACGTGATCAGTGTGATCAGTCACGTGATCAGTCATGTGATCACGTGATCAGTGTCATGATCAGCCACGTGATCAGTGCATGATCAGTCACGTGATCAGTGCATGATCAGGCACGTGATCAGTGCATGATCAGCCACGTGATCAGTGCATGATCAGCCACGTGATCAGTGCATGCAGCACGATCAGTCACGTGATCAGTGCATGATCAGCATGTGATCATGTGCATGATCAGCCACGTGATCAGTGCATGATCAGCCACGTGATCAGTGCATGATCAGCCACGTGATCAGTGCATGATCAGTCACGTGATCAGTGCATGATCAGCCACGTGATCAGTGCATGATCAGCCACGTGATCAGTGCATGATCAGCACGTGATCAGTGCATGATAGCCACGTGATCAGTGCATGATCAGTCACGTGATCAGTGCATGATCAGTCACGTGATCAGTGGATGATCAGCCACGTGAACAGTGCATGATCAGCCACATGATCAGTGCATGATCAATTACGTGATCAGTGCATGATCAGTCACGTGATCAGTGCATGATCAGTCACGTGATCAGTGCATGATCAGTCACGTGATCAGAGTATGATCAGCCACGTGATCAGTGCATGATCAGCCAAATGATAAGTGCATGATCAATTACGTGATCAGTGCATGATCAGCCACGGATCAGTGCATGCATCAGTCACGTGATCAGTGCATGATCAGCTCGTGATCAGTCAGTGCATGATCAGCGTGATCGTGATCAGTGCATGATCAGTCATGATCACGTGATCAGTGCATGATCAGCCACGTGATCAGTGCATGATCAGCCACGTGTGATCAGTGTGATGATCATGATCAGCCGCGTGATCAGTGCATGATCAGCCACGTGATCAGTGCATGATCAGTCACGTGATCAGTGCATGATCAGTCACGTGATCAGTGCATGATCAGCCACGTGATCAGTGCATGATCAGTCACGTGATCAGTGCATGATCAGCCACGTGATCAGTGCATGATCAGCCACGTGATCAGTGCATGATCAGCCACGTGATCAGTGCATGATCAGCCACGTGATCAGTGCATGCTCAGTCACGTGATCAGTGTATGATCAGCTTCGTGATCAGTGCATGATCAGCCATGTGATCAGTGCATGATCAGGCGTGCGTGAGTGCAGTGTGCATGATCATTCACGTGATCAGTGCATGATCAGCCGTGATCATCATGATCAGTGTGATGATCATCAGCCGTACGTGATCAGTGCATGATCAGTCACGTGATCAGTGTGATCAGGCACGTGATCAGTGCATGATCAGCCACGTGATCAGTGCATGATCAGTGATCAGTGCATGATGATCAGTGCATGATCAGTCACATGATCAGTGCGTGATCAGTGCATGATCAGCCGTGATCAGTGTACGATCAGCCAAGTGATCAGTGCATGATCAGCCACGTGATAAGTGCATGATCAGCCACGTGATCAGTGCATGATCAGTCACGTGATCAGTGCATGATCAGCCACGTGATCAGTGCATGATAGCCACTTGATCAGTGCATGATCAGTCACGTGATCAGTGCATGATGATCAGCCACGTGATCAGTGCATGATCAGCCACGTGATCAGTGCATGATCAGTCACGTGATCAGTGTGCATGATCATGATCATCCGTGATCAGTGCATGATCAGCCGTGTGATCAGTGCATGATCAGCCATCGTGATCAGTGCGTGATCAGCCACGTGATCAGTGCATGATCAGTCACGTGATCAGTGTATGATCAGTCACGTGATCAGTGCATGATCAGCCACGTGATCAGTGCATGATCAGCCACGTGATCAGTGCATGCACAGTCACGTGATCAGTGCATGATCAGTCACGTGATCAGTGTATGATCAGCCACGTGATCAGTGCATGATCAGTCACGTGATCAGTGCATGATAGCCACGTGATCAGTGCATGATCAGTCATGTGATCAGTGCATGATCAGTCATGATCAGTGCATGATCAGTCACGTGATCAGTGCATGATCAGCCACGTGATCAGTGCATGATCAGTCACGTGATCAGTGCATGATCAGCCGCGTGATCAGTGCATGATCAGCACGTGATCAGTGCATGATCAGCCACGTGATCAGTGCATGATCATCTGTGTGATCAGTGCATGATCAGCCACGTGATCAGTGCATGATCAGTGCGTGATCATCAGTGCCATCAGATCACGTGATCAGTGCATGATCAGGTGCGTGATCAGTGCCATGATCATCACGTGATCAGTGCATGATCAGCTCGTGATCAGTGCATGATCAGCCACGTGATCAGTGCATGATCAGCCACGTGATCAGTGCATGATCAGTCACGCGTGATCAGTGCATGATCAGCCACGTGATCAGTGCATGATCAGCCACGTGATCAGTGCATGATCAGCACGCGTGATCAGTGCATCATCAGCCACGTGATCAGTGCATGATGATCAGTGATCACGTGATCAGTGCATGATCAGCCACGTGATCAGTGCATGATCATCAGTGATCGTGATCAGTGCATGCATGATGTCACGTGATCAGTGCATGATCAGTCACGTGATCAGTGCATGATCAGCCACGTGATCAGTGCATGATCAGCCACGTGATCAGTGCATGATCAGTCACGTGATCAGTGCATGATCAGCCACGTGATCAGTGCATGATCAGCACGTGATCAGTGCATGATGTCAGCCACGTGATCAGTGCATGATCAGTCACGTGATCAGCATGATCAGCCACGTGATCAGTGCATGATCAGCCACGTGATCAGTGCATGATCAGCCACGTGATCAGTGCATGATCAGCCACGTGATCAGTGCATGATCAGCCACGTGATCAGTGCATGATCAGTGCGTGATCATGATCATGATCATCGTGATCAGTGCATGATCAGCCACGTGATCAGTGCATGATCAGTCACGTGATCAGTGCATGATCAGCCCACGTGATCAGTGCATGATCAGCCACGTGATCAGTGCATGATCAGCCACGTGATCAGTGCATGATCAGCCACGTGATCAGTGCATGATCAGCAGTGATCGTGATCATCAGCCACGTGATCATGATCAGCCACGTGATCAGTGCATGATCAGCCACGTGATCAGTGCATGTGATCAGTGTGTGATCAGTGCATGTCACGTGATCAGTGCATGATGTGATCACGTGATCAGTGCATGATCAGTCACGCGTGATCAGTGCATGATCAGCCACGTGATCAGTGCATGATCAGCCACGTGATCAGTGCATGATCAGCCACGTGATCAGTGCATGATCAGCCACGTGATCAGTGCATGATCAGACACGTGATCAGTGCATGATCATCACGTGATCAGTGCATGATCAGTCACGTGATCAGTGCATGATCATCCACGTGATCAGTGCATGATCAGTCCCGTGATCAGTGCATGATCAGCCACGTGATCAGTGCATGATCAGTCACGTGATCAGTGCATGATCAGTCACGTGATCAGTGCATGATCAGCCACGTGATGATGAGTTCATGATCAGTCACGTGATCAGTGCATGATCAGCCACGTGATCAGTGCATGATCAGCCACGTGATCAGTGCATGATCAGTTGCGTGATCAGTGCATGATCAGTCACGTGATCAGTGTCATGATCAGATCGTGATCAGTGCATGCATGATCCACGTGATCAGTGCATGATCAGCCACGTGATCAGTGCATGATCAGCCACGTGATCAGTGCATGATCAGTCACGTGATCAGTGCATGATCAGCCACGTGATCAGTGCATGATCAGTCACGTGATCAGTGCATGATCAGCCACGTGATCAGTGCATGATCAGCCACGTGATCAGTGCATGATCAGTTACGTGATCAGTGCATGATAAGCCATGTGATCAGTGCATGATCAGTCACGTGATCAGTGCATGATCAGCCACGTGATCAGTGCATGATCATACTCGAGATCAGTGCATTATCAGTCACGTGATGTGCATGATGTCACGTGATGATGATCAGATCAGCACGTGATCAGTGCATGATCAGTCACGTGATCAGTGCATGATCAGTCACGTGATCAGTGCATGATCAGCCACGTGATCAGTGCATGATGATCACGTGATCAGTGCATGATCAGCCACGTGATCAGTGCATGATCAGCCACGATCAGTGCATGATCAGTCACGTGATCAGTGCATGATCAGCACGTGATCAGTGATCAGTGCGTGATCAGTGCATGATCAGCCATGATCAGTGCATGATCAGCAGTGCGTGATCAGTGCATGATCAGCCATGTGATCAGTGCATGATCAGCCACGTGATCAGTGTGCATGATCAGTCACGTGATCAGTGCATGATCAGTCACGTGATCAGTGCATGATCAGCCACGTGATCAGTGCATGATCAGCCACGTGATCAGTGCATGATCAGCCACGTGATCAGTGCATGATCAGTCACGTGATCAGTGCATGATCAGCCACGTGATCAGTGCATGATCAGCCACGTGATCAGTGCATGATCAGCCACGTGATCAGTGCATGATGCAGTCACGTGATCAGTGCATGATCAGTCACGTGATCAGTGCATGATCAGCCACGTGATCAGTGCATGATCAGCCACGTGATCAGTGCATGATCGTGATCAGTGCATGATCAGGCACGTGATCAGTGCATGATCAGCCACGTGATCAGTGCATGATCAGTCACGTGATCAGTGCATGATCAGCCACGTGATCAGTGATCATGATCAGTGCACGATCGTCACGTGATCAGTGCATGATCAGATCACGTGATCAGTGCATGATCATCCACGTGATCAGTGCATGATCAGTCACGTGATCAGTGCATGATCAGCACGTGATCAGTGCATGATCAGCCACGTGATCAGTGCATGATCAGCCACGTGATCAGTGCATGATCAGTCACGTGATCAGTGCATGATCAGCCACGTGATCAGTGCATGATCAGCCACGTGATCAGTGCATGATCAGCCACGTGATCAGTGCATGATCAGCCACGTGATCAGTGCATGATCAGCCCGTGATCGTGATCAGTGCATGATCATGCATGATCAGTGCGTGATCAGTGCATGATCAGCCACGTGATCAGTGCATGATCAGTCACGTGATCAGTGCATGATCCACGTGATCAGTGCATGATCAGCCTCGTGATCAGTGCATGATCAGCCACGTGATCAGCATGAGTCACGTGATCAGTGCATGATCAGTCACGTGATCAGTGCATGATCAGTGCGTGATCAGTGCATGATCAGCCACGTGATCAGTGCATGATCAGATCACGTGATGAGTGCATGATCATGCATGATCACGTGATCAGTGCATGCATGATCACGTGATCAGTGCATATCAGCCACGTGATCAGTGCATGATCAGCCACGTGATCAGTGCATGATCAGTCACGTGATCAGTGCATGATCAGGCACGTGATCAGTGCATGATCAGGCACGTGATCAGTGCATGATCAGCCACGTGATCAGTGCATGATCAGCCACGTGATCAGTGCATGATGCCCATGTGATCAGTGCATGATCAGTCACGTGATCAGTGCATGATCAGCCGTGATCAGTGCATGATCAGCCACGTGATCAGTGCATGATCAGGCACGTGATCAGTGCATGATCAGCCACGTGATCAGTGCATGATCAGGCACGTGATCAGTGCATGATCAGTCACGTGATCAGTGCATGATCATCAGCCACGTGATCAGTGCATGATCAGCCACGTGATCAGTGCATGATCAGTCACGTGATCAGTGCTTGATCAGCCACGTGATCGGTGCATGATCAGGCTGATGATCAGTGCATGATCAGTCACGTGATCAGTGCATGATCAGCCACGTGATCAGTGCATGATCAGCCACGTGATCAGTGCATGATCAGTCACGTGATCAGTGCATGATCAGCACGTGATCAGTGCATGATCAGTCACGTGATCAGTGCATGATCAGCCTGCACGTGATCAGTGCATGATCATCATGCACGTGATCAGTGCATGATCAGTCACGTGATCAGTGCATGATCAGTCACGTGATCAGTGCATGATGATCAGCCACGTGATCAGTGCATGATCAGCCACGTGATCAGTGCATGATCAGCCACGTGATCAGTGCATGATCACGTGATCAGTGATCAGTGCATGATCAGTGCATGATCAGTGCATGATGCACGTGATCAGTGCATGATCAGTCACGTGATCAGTGTGCATGATCAGCCACGTGATCAGTGCATGATCAGCCACGTGATCAGTGCATGATCAGCCACGTGATCAGTGCATGATCAGTCACGTGATCAGTGCATGATCAGCCACGTGATCAGTGCATGGTCAGCCACGTGATCAGTGCATGATCACGTGATCAGTGCATGATCAGTGCGTGATCAGTGCATGATCAGTCACGTGATCAGTGCATGATCAGCCACGTGATCAGTGCATGATGAGCCATGTGATCAGTGCATGATAGCCATGTGATCAGTGCATGATCAGCCACGTAATCAGTGCATGATCAGCCACGTGATCAGTGCATGATCAGCCACGTGATCAGTGCATGATCAGCCACGTGATCAGTGCATGATCAGCCACGTGATCAGTGCATGATCAGCCACGTGATCAGTGCATGATCAGCCACGTGATCAGTGCATGATCAGCCACGTGATCAGTGCATGATCAGCCACGCGTGATCAGTGCATGATCAGCCACGTGATCAGTGCATGATCAGTCACGTGATCAGTGCATGATCAGCATGATCAGCCAGTGATCAGTGCATGATCAGTCACGTGATCAGTGCATGATCAGTCACGTGATCAGTGCATGATCAGCCACGTGATCAGTGCATGATCAGCCACGTGATCAGTGCATGATCAGCCACGTGATCAGTGCATGATCAGCCACGTGATCAGTGCATGATCAGCCACGTGATCAGTGCATGATCAGCCACGTGATCAGTGCATGATCAGCCACGTGATCAGTGCATGATCAGCCACGTGATCAGTGCATGATCAGTCACGTGATCAGTGCATGATCAGCCACGTGATCAGTGCATGATCAGCCACACGTGATGTCAGCCACATGATCAGCCGCGTGATCAGTGTGATCAGTGCATGAGCCATCGTGATCAGTGCATGATCAGTGATCAGTGCATGATCAGCCACGTGATCAGTGCATGATCAGCCACGTGATCAGTGCATGATCAGTCACGTGATCAGTGCATGATCAGCCACGTGATCAGTCATGATCAGTCCACGTGATCAGTGCATGATCAGTCACGTGATCAGTGCATGATCAGTCACCGTGATCAGTGCATGATCAGCCACGTGATCAGTGCATGATCAGTGCATGTGATGAGTGTGCATGATCAGTCACGTGATCAGTGCATGATCAGCCACGTGATCAGTGCATGATCAGCCACGTGATCAGTGCATGATCAGTTGCGTGATCAGTGCATGATCAGTCACGTGATCAGTGCATGATCAGCCACGTGATCAGTGCATGATCAGCCACGTGATCAGTGCATGATCAGCCGCGTGATCTGTGCATGATCAGTCACGTGATCGGTGTATGATCAGCCACGTGATCAGTGCATGATCAGTCACGTGATCAGTGCATGCGCAGCCACGTGATCAGTGCATGATCGTCGTGTGATCATGTGCATCAGTGCATGATCAGCCACGTGATCAGTGCATGATCAGGCACGTGATCAGTGCATGATCAGTCGTGATCGTGATCAGTGTATGATCAGCCACGTGATCAGTGCATGATCAGCCACGTGATCAGTGCATGATCAGTCTCGTGATCAGTGCATGATCAGCCACGTGATCAGTGCATGATAGCCACGTGATCAGTGCATGATCAGTCACGTGATCAGTGCATGATCAGCCACGTGATCAGTGCATGATCAGTCACGTGATCAGTGTATGATCAGCCAGGTGATCAGTGCATGTGCAGTCACGTGATCAGTGTGTGATCATCCATGTGTTCAGTGCATGATCAGACGCGTGATCAGTGCATGTGCAGTCCG
>NW_027220204.1:0-30828 GCF_027580195.1 Bos mutus
CCATGTCCCACAGGTGTCTACTCTCATCCCTCCACCAGGCCTGTGCATTAGCTGTTCTTGTCATAGATGATGGGGGATGTGGAAGATACTCATGTCCCTCCCTGCCATCCATCTCCTTTCATCTCCAGTGAGCACCTGTGCTGGTATGATGCTGACCTGGTGCTACCCAGAGCCTCTTTCCTGAGGGCCTGACCCTTGGTCAGCATCCCTTCCTGAGCCACAGCGCCTGCCTGTCCATTCAGCATCCAGATGAGGCAGAGAAGACCAGAGATGCCCATGTGAGCTCCAAACCAAGTCTTCTTGGCCTCCTTGTGCTCAGCTGGCCTGATCTACCTCCTCACATGGTCTGGGTCAGTTTTCCTCGCTACACTGCTGAATCTTTTCTACTGGCCTTTTGGCAGGAATAACCCATAGTGACCAGGCCAGCAAGAACTTCTCCCATGGTGGAAGCACCCCCACTTTGAATGCCCAGACCTCTGAACTGGCAGTGTCCAGAGTCATGTATATGAGGTTCCAGTTCCCAAGTAGGTCCCTGGGAGTGATGACAATGGGCCCCACCTGTTTCCTTCCCACATATTCTACCCGCTCAGATCACCAGGCTCTGGTCACTGGTTTGGGGTGTACATGCCTCCTAGAGGGCGGTGCCCCAGCGTCACAGGTGCCATCTCCAAGCTCCTGCTCAGCAGAACCTCCAACTTGTTGCTCCATTCCTCTCTCAGGTCAGCAGTTCACAGTCGGAGTGTAGTCACCATGGCTGTGTACCCACTGCCACACCTCCTTACTAAAATCCATGCCACTGGCTGGCACCCTTTACCTCCTAACCCATTCATCCTTGATTCCTTCTCAGAGGCCATAGTGAGGGTCACCCATGTCATCCGTTCATCTACTTTGCCCCTACGAGTCCTGGTTCCTTTTAACCATCTCCATAGCCCAGAGTGGGCTTGCTGCCCCTTTTCTCTTGAAATGTACAGTAATTTCATTGACTTTCCTTCTGACAACTACGTTCAGACACCTTACTTCTGATTGTCACATTGTATTACCTCAAGTGCCACCGAGGAGCCACTTCTGTAATCTCGTGTCTCCCGTCAGCCCCGGTCTACAGCCCAGGCCTGTGTCTGAGCTTGTTGGTGAAACCAGTGCTCAGTTTATGGACGGTCCTCTGGGTCTCTGACCTCACCAACCACCACCATCCAGCCCATTCCTACATCCCTGCATCTTTAACCCTCTGTCCTCCACCTGTCGTGCCAGAGTTGGCATCTCTCTTTCACTCAGTGTAGACCAACCCTGTCCACTTCAGAGTACTCTGCAGGCTGTTAACGTGCCTCCTGCTGTTAAATCCTTTGTGATTGGTGTTTAATCTGCCATAACAGGATACCAGAGAAAGGACATAAACAGCAGACATGTATTATCTCACAGATCTGGAGATTGCAAGGTTCCCCTTGGGAGGCTAGGAGTCAGGCAGCTTCTATGACAGCCTCAGGGGCTGACTGTTCTTCACCATGAGGTGGCATTTCCCTGCAGGGACAGGCTACAGTGCAAGAGCAAGTCATTCTGGAACAGGCTCACGCCCAGCTTGAATAGGCTACTTGCTGTTCTGTGATTCATGACTTTGTTTCCTGGAAGCAAATTGTCAAGCAAAAGGGATGGTTCCGCATGTGTTTTGGCCGCTCCAGTGAGATCACCAGGAACTCCATATTGAATCCAACCTGGTGAGAAGAACACAGGGTGCGATGCTTCCCCCGCAGCAAAGTCAACTTGTTCCCACCTGTGGGCCCGTGGCCTGTGAGCTCCTCTTGATTGGGCATAGCAGCCTGTGAGAGTATGAAGCATGACTTTTGCTGGGTGTTCTAGACAAAGAACAGCCCAACCCTACTTTGTGCTGCATGGGAGTTTGTGGAGTGGACACACGAGCACCATTCTCGTATTCTTTGTGGCATTAGCATTCTCTGTCCTCTTTGCTAAGTGAACTGTCTTGAGGAGTTCAAACTTGTCTTGATGAGCAGACTGCCTGGAGCTGCCTCTAGTGCCAAGTGCCTCCCCACAGCAGCAGGGACCCAGCATCCTCTTGCCTCTAACCTTCCACAGCTCCTGTGTCTGCCCTCTGGGAACTGACCCTCAGCCTGCACCTCAGACTCTCTAGGACTCATCCCCCCGCCTTTCTGGCCTGTTTACAATGAGAGTGTTCTAAAAATTTACTGATTTAGAAATTTATTCCATTTAAGGATCCATCATCTGCCATTGACAAATCCTATCTCAATAGCAATTCAAACCAATTAGAGGCAAGAGGTGTTCCTACAAGAGAGTGCAAAGTATATTGCCTTCACAAGCTCTAGAAAACAGCCTAAGAAAGTAAAGGCCTTCATTGCTTAGCAGATGCAGTGAAGGTTGAGATGACACAGGCCTTCATAGAATGGGACCCCCTATGACAAATTTCCCTGAGAGCTGACACAGCCAAGAGACTACTTGGAAACCCAGTTTGTCTAACTGGGTGAAAGCTGTACCCCATATTATGTGTACATTCTGGATTGCAGAGACCAAGCTCTCAAAATAGAAACAGGACGCCTAGCAGTTCAAGTAGAACATATATATCTCAAAGGCACAGGGAGATAAATTCAAGTGCCTCCCAGAAGGGCTTTTGTTCCTTTAAGGTCAGAATTCTGAGAAGATATTTTATCGAGACAACTTTCTCTAACTGCATACAGAAATTTCAAAATGTGCCTTGGAGTATCAACAGAGCTCCATCTTGGGTGAGTTCTCAATTAAGTGAGTACTCGCAAGTATAAGTTCCGTACCTGTATAAACCCTGGGCTGGGGTGTAAGCTGAAGGCTGGCAACCTGTCATCCCTCTTCTTTATGATTTGAAAGGTTTGTTTCCCATTTTAAAGTTGACTAGTAAGGATAGAATCATACTGAGAGCTGAGTGATGGGCCGAGGTGCTGTTTGTGAGCATAACTCCTCTTGGGGTCACCCTAGAGTTGTTCCACTCTTCTACTTTTCTAGTTTCTCCCTCCTGCGGTCTAAAACCACTGTGAATGTTGAGAGGATTGGGTGTCCAGCTTTTTCTGTGGGTCCCTGTGAAAGAGTTAAAGCTTAGGCAGGCAGATCCTTTAAGGTGGAGATGAACATTCTCTCTCATGCTTTCCTTAATCCTTGTTCAATAATGTATCTTGCCTGAGAACTGGCCTTTCTTTGGGTCCGGAACTATTGATCACAGAGCACAAGGTCTTACTCATGGAAATGCTTTTCTTAGGTTCTATGTTAACAACTATAATTGTAACAAATTTTGCCTGGGAACCTGTTTCTCAAGACTGGTACCCCTGATTGCACAGCAACAGTATATCTTGCCCAGAGACATTGCCCAGAACCCGTTCTCCCTGGCCAATCCTGTGCCAAAGTTATCTCAGGATGTATGCCTTGGGAAAGGCTCTGGTGGAACTCTTACAACCTTGAGCATTCTTTTTATCAATCCCCAGCAGCAAGTTGAGAAGTATATAGGCTAGGCTAGGCTAAGTCACTTCAGTCGTGTCCGACTCTGTACGACCCCATAGACTGCAGCCTAGCAGGTTCCCCCGTCCCTGGGATTCTCCAGGCAAGAACACTGGAGTAGGCTGCCATTTCCTTCTCCAATGCATGAAAGTGAAAAGTGAAAGTGAAGTCGCTCAGTTGTGTCCAACTCTTAGCGACCCCATGGACTGCAGCCTTCCAGGCTCCTCCATCCATGGGATTTTCCAGGCAAGAGTACTGGAGTAGGGCGCCATTGCCTTCTCCGGAGAAGTATATAAGGTCCTGCTTAAACTAGTGAGGCGGGTACTCTTTCTATCCCCTTATGATGTCTATGTCAGAAGCTTTCTCTGTCCTGTCACTTTAAGTAAAACTTTGCACACAAAGCTCTGAGTGACTATCTTTGGTTCCAGAGTTAAATCTTCTCTTTCAGAGACCACAAATCTGGTGGTGCCGTTCACTGTAAGCTATTATCTGCACAAGCAAATTGTAAACTAAGAAGTGAGTTTCTCTATGGGACCACTACCCAGTATGTGGACTTGCCTCCAACACTCCCACAGGTTTCTTGGCTGCCTGAGAAAGCTGTCACCAGTTGGAAGATTTGTTTCATTTCTTTGAAGCTGGAAGCTCTCATTTGGTAGCTATAAATTTTTCCAACAATTTCTATTAAAGTAGCTGAATATGGGAAAGACATCATCTCAGCCTCCTATTTACTCACTGAATCCAAACTACCCCAGTGTCTCTCAACTGAGCAAAAATCCCTGTAACTTTAATCCTTGTAAATTTTAATTTACATTTTAATTACATGTTAATCCCTGTAAATTCCAGGGTAACCCAGGGATCTTTTCTTGAAGTTAAATCCAAGGAAAACCTGCTCCTCAAAGTTAGTTTATCCACCGCCAAGTAATACTTAGCACTGTCACCAAATACAGAAGATCCAGGGCACAGAAGGCTTCCCCGTTTTCCATCCTGAGTTCTCCTCAGGTGCACCACTGGTGGATAGCTTGATCCTTGTAGTACTGAAATAGCAGTCAACATTTTTTTTCTTTACAGTTAACTTTTAAAATAAGACCACCTGAGGCTACAGATGATCCTTTAAGGCATCTTTAACTCCTTGGTCAAAGGCCAAACTATAGGCTGTAGTTAAAGAATTTCTTAAAACCAGGATCCTCAAGTTCCTGTAAATGGACAACTTCCTCAGATTAGTGACTAAATATATTTAAAAAGCAGAAAATAAGATGAGAGGCAACTGATCTGACTAAACTCATGATCACAGCTGATATTCAGAACCTGGTAGAAATTGTTTTAGGCCACCTCTCGTAAGTTAAAATAGAACTATGTATCTAGAAGGAAAAAAAATGGAGATTGAGAATAATGTAGTTGAAGGGCACATATTTCTAGATATTATAAAATGTATTTGTAAATTTGTTAATCTAATTAATTCTGGTATGACAGACAGTTCATATGCCTACTTCTTAGTTTTTATTAGATTTTCAGTTCAGTTCAGTCGCTCAGTGGTGTCTGACTCTTTGCGACCCCATGAATCGCAGCACGCCAGGCCTCCCTGTCCATCACCAACTCCTGGAGTTCACTCAGACTCACGTCCATCGAGTCAGTGATGCCATCCAGCCATCACATCATCTGTCGTCCCCTTCTCCTCTTGCCCCCAATCCCTCCCAGCATCAGAGTCTTTTCCAATGAGTCAATTCTTCACATGAGGTGGCCAAAGTACTGGAGTTTCAGCTTTAGCATCATTCCTTCCAAAGAAATCCTAGGGCTGATCTCCTTCAGAATGGACAGGTTGGATCTCCTTGCAGTCCAAGGGACTCTCAAGAGTCTTCTCCAACACCACAGTTCAAAAGCATCAATTCTTCGGCACTCAGCCTTCTTCACAGTCCAACTCTCACATCCACACATGACCACAGGAAAAACCATAGCCTTGACTAGATGGATCTTTGTTGGCAAAGTAATGTCTCTGCTTTTGAATATGCTATCTAGATTGGTCATAACTTTCCTTCCAAGGAGTAAGCATCTTTTAATTTCATGGCTGCAATCACCATCTGCAGTGATTTTGGAGCCCCCAAAAATAAAGTCTGACACCATTTCCACTGTTTCCCCATCTATTTCCCATGAAGTGATGGGACCGGATGCCATGATCTTCGTTTTCTGAATGTTGAGCTTTAAGCCAACTGTTTCACTCTCCACTTTCACTTTCATCAAGAGGTTTTTTAGTTCCTCTTCACTTTCTGCCATAAGGGTGGTGTCATCTGCATATCTGAGGTTATTGATATTTCTCCCAGCAATCTTGATTCCAGCTTGTGTTTCTTCCAGCCCAGCATTTCTCATGATGTACTCTGCATATAAGTTAAATAAGGAGGAGGTTTCTAAAAGTTCAGAATTCTAACTAATGTATTTGGTTAGGACTACTGGAAATAACAGGAGAAACAACTCTGCAAGGAAAGAAGGATGTGTCCTTGGCTAAGAAAAGTTATGAGATATGGGGATGTGCTTTTGCTAAAAATAAAAACAAACAAAAGCCCCTCCTCCCCCTGCAAGTATCTGTCTCAGGATGAAACAGAAAAGGAGAGATCACAGCACGCAGAGTAGGGGGTAAGAAACTCACTATGAGTGGTCAAGCTGGCTAAAATTAAGTGAATTTACTATAAAGTTTATGAAATTAAGCTTTAATATTAATAGTATACTTAGGTAAAAATGAAACTTTATTTCTTTTTTACTTTCATCTATTAAAAGCATAAAAGTTTTATGGACTGTTGGACTGCTCCTGAAATGATCCTGAAAGATTTTTCCCCCTTTTAAGTAATCCACTTAGAAAACAAAGATGTTGTGTTTCATCAAAATAATTTTGCCTTTATCAGGTCTTTGACAGTTTCAGAAAACTGCTGCTGCTGCTGCTGCTAAGTCACTTCAGTCGTGTCCGACTCTGTGTGACCCCATAGACGGCAGCCCACCGGGCTCCCCCGCCCCTGGGATTATCCAGGGAAGAACACTGGAATGGGTTGCCATTTCTTCTCCAATGCATGAAAGTGAAAAGTGAAAGTGAAGTCATTCAGTCGTGTCCGACCCTCAGCGACCCCATGGACTGCAGCCTTCCAGGCTCCTCTATCCATGGGATTTTCCAGGCAAGAGTACTGGGGTGGGGTAGTCTTCCTAATATTAAGAGAGCTAAGCTTTGCTCACAACTATGTAACCTTTTGTATTTTTCTTTGAAATTTTTTTATTGTCACTTTGGTCAAATAGGTGGTTAAGTATTGTTTCATAATGATCTGTCATCCTAGTTAATCAAATATCCAAGCCTTTTGATTTTTTTTTTTTTGACAAGCTATCGTAAATCAAATTATATATGAAATCCTTTTGACCTCAAGTTTATTTGGAGACTTTTCAGAGGTCCCTGAAACATCTCAGAAGATTTTTGCTCTCTTTATGTAAAGAAAGATATTACATGAATTAGCCTTATTTCACATGATAAGTTATATAGGGGAGATTGTCAAATAAGTCATGCTAAAACTTCCTTAGATTATATTTTTGTGGCTTTCTTATTGGTGGTAAGGGAGAAGATCAAGATGGTGGAGTTAAAGCATGTGATACTCACCTGCTCCCCTGAACATACCAAAAATATATGCACATATGGAACAATTCTCACTAAAAACTTAACTGGAAACTGACAGAAGAATTCCTATATAATCAATCCTATAAGAAAGATACACACATAAGATACACATATAATTGAATAAGAAAGGGTAAAAAAGGTGACGTGGTCAAGACCAACGCCTGGGAGGGGACTCAGAGGAACAGTGAGATTGCAGATGAAAGTCCATGCAAAAGGAAATCAAAGAAAGCTGGAATAGTAATACTCATATCAGAAAAAAATAGACTTTAAAATAAAGATGATTACAAGAGACAAGAGAGGATACTACACAAGGATCAAAGGATCAATCCAGGAAGGAAATATAACAATTGTAAATATATACGGACCCAACATAAAGGCACCTCAATAAATAAGGCAAATACTAACTGCTATCAAAGGGGAAATCAACAGTAACACAATACAACTGGGATATTGTAACACCCTACTCACACTAATGGATAGATCATCCAGACCAAAAATTAATAAGGAAACACAAGCCTTAAATGACTTATTAGATCAGATTGATTTTATATCTACAGGATAGTCCATCCAAAGGCAGCAGAAATATACTTTCTTCTGAAGCGTACATGGAACATTCTCCAGGCTAGATCACACCTTGGGCCACGAGTTATGACTCGGCAAATTTAAGAATATTGAAATCATATCAAGCATCTTTTCTGAACCACATCACTATGAGAAATCAGTTATACGGAGGGAAAAACTGTAAAAACACATGAACACTTGGAGGCTAAACGATATGTTACTAGACAACCAATTGATCAATGAAGAAATCAGAGAAATAAAAAAGGTACCTAGAGACAAATAACAGTGAAAACAAAATGATTCAAAACCTATGGGACACAGCAAAAGTAATTCTGAGAGGAAAGTTTATAGTAACACAGTCTTACCTCAGGAAATAAACAACAACAAAAAATGTAAATAAACAACCTAACCTTACACTTAGAGCAACTAGAGAAAGAAAAAACAAAACTGAAGTTAGTAGAGAGGAGGAAATCATAAAGAACAGAGCAAGAATAAACGAAATAGAGATGGAGAAAACAATAGCAAAGATCAATGAAAGTAAAAACTGGTTCTTTGAGAAGATAAACCAAACTGATAAACCTACAGCCAGACCCATTAGGAAGAAAAAGGAGAGGATCCAAGTCAATAAATTTAGAAATGAAAAAGGGGAAGTTGCAACTGATACCACAGGAATCCCAAGGATCATGAGACTACTATGGGCAGCTATATGGATGTAAAACGGGCAACCTAGAAGAGATGGATAAATGCTTAGAAAAGTACAACTTCCCAAGAGTGAGCCAGAAAAACATGAAAATATGAACAGATCAATCACAAGTACTGAAATTGAAATTGTGACTAAAAAAATTCCCAACTGTTGACTAAAAAATTAGTCATAACCTGAAAATAGAGACTTATTTTATTTGGTGGGAATGTTAAGGACTCTGATCCAGGGAGGCATCATCTTATTAGCCCTGAGAAAACGGTTACAAGGAGTCAGGAGAGGGATTCAGGCTATATACAAGTGTGCAACAAAGGGAGAAGGCAGTATGAGCATGAAAGATTATTGTTGAGGAAGGAAAACCAGACACCAAGCTAAGAAACTTATCTTTCTTCTATGTATGGGAACACGCAAGCCTCCAGACACTGAATTCGTTCCTTTCATATGCACCTCCAGGGCCAAATCCTTGACTGATTGATTGTTCCCACCCTTAATACCTTGTTCACTGAAAGGAGTGACCTTCGTGGTGGATGGCTGCTGCTTGTAATCCCCTGAATCCCTCAGAAACCAGGATGGCAGTGTCTGTTGGATCGCAGGCATTGTTTTCCACTTGGGGAGCCCTCATTCACATTTGGAGGCCCAAAATTGCCGATGGCTGTGACATTTCTTGCCCACTGATATGGCAGGAAATATTTCATTTCACACAACAAACAAAAGTCCAGGACTAGATGGCTTCATAAGTGAATTCTATCAAACAATTAGAGAAGAGTTAGCATCTATCCTTCTCAAACTATTCCGAAAACTTGCAAAAGGAACACTCCTCTCGTTGTGTGAGGCCACAATCACCCTGATACAAAAACCAGACAAAAAGACCACACACACACAAAAATATAAGCCAATATCACTGATGAAAATAGATACAAATATCCTCAACAAAATACCAACAAACTGAATCCAACAACACATTAAAAGGATCATATGCCACGTGCAAGGGAGATTTATCCCAGGAATAATTGATGAAGAAAATCAAAGATGGCACAAACAGATGGGCAGATATCTCATATTCTGAGATTGGAAGAATCAATATCTTCAAAAAGACTATACAACCAAAGTAATCTACAGATTCAATGTATTCCCTATCAAAACCAATAGCATTTTTCACAGAATTAGAATAAAACACTTTACAATTTGTATGGAGACAAAAAGAGATACCAAATAGCATGATCAACCTTGAGAAAGAAAAATGGACTGGAAAACTCAGGCTCTCCAACTTCAGACCACACTTCTAAGCTACATTAATTAAGAAAGTATGGTATGAATGCACAAAAAGAAGTATAGATCAATGGAAGACGATAGAGAGTCCAGACATAAACCCCTGCACCCTAGTCACCTAATCCATAACAAACAAAACAAGAGTATTCACCAGAGAAAAAACAGTCCTTTAGTACGTGGTGCTGGGAAAACTGGACAGCTATATGTAAATCAAAGAAATGAGAACACACCCTAACACCCTACACAGAAATAAACTCAAAATGGATTAAAGACCTGGGTGTAAAGCCAAATGTTATAAAACTCGTAGAGGAAAACATAAGCAGAACACTCTCTGACATAAATCACAGCACGATCTTTTTTGGTCCACCTCCTAGGATAATAAAAATAAAAACAAAAATAAACAAACGGGGCTTAATCAAACTTAAATCCTTTTGCACAGCAAAGGAAGCCATAAGCAAAATGAAAAGACACCCTCAGAATGAGAGAAAATATTTGCAACATATACAACAAACAAGGGTTTAATCTTCAAAATACACAAATATCTCATGCATCTCCCTATCAATTAAAAAAAAAAAAGCCCCAATCAGAAACTTTGTGGAAGACCTAAACAGACATTTCTCCAAAGACAACATACAGGAAGGGGGAGGAGCCAAGATGGCGGAGGAGTAGGACAGGGAGAACACTTTCTCCCCCACAAATTCATCAAAAGAGCATTTAAACGTCGAGTAAATTCCACAAAACAACTTCTGAATGCCGGCAGAGGACATCAGGCACCCAGAAAAGCAATCCAACTCTTCGAAAGGAGGTAGGAAAAAATATAAAAGACAAAAAAGAGACAAAGAGGGAGGGACGGAGCTCCGTCCCGGGAAGGGAGTCTTGAAAAGAGAGAAGTTTCCAAACACCAGGAAACCTTCTCACTGCCGAATCTGTGCCGAGCTTTGGAAGCACAGAGGGCAACATAACAGGAAGAAAAAATAAATAAACAATTAAAACTCGAAGATTGCGAGTCCTACGGTAACTCCCCCAGTGGAGAAGCAGCGCAGACGCCTGCAGGCGCCATTAACAAGCGGGGGCTGGGCAGGGAGGCGCAGCGCGGGCTGCATCGCTTAGAGTAAGAATCTGGCCTGAATACCCTGAGCACTATCTGAGCGAAATAATTTGGGCTAACAAACCAGACTGTGGGATATCTACTACGCGAAAAGCCAGCCCCAACCTAAGACCGCCAGGCCCGTGCACGGAACAAAGAATTGAACAGAGATAGCCGGCTGCAGACCTTCCCCCTCCGGTGATAGGCAGCCAGAGCCGGAAGGGGGCAATCGCAGCCCCAGAGAGACATTATCTATAAAACTGTAAGCAGGCTTCTTTGCTAACTAAAACTTCTTGGGGGTCTGGACGGTTAACATCTGCCTAAGAAGGTGCGCCCGGTTTTGCGCCCAGATAACCGAAAGTGGCAGGGAGGCGATAAGTCGCAGCATTGGCGCCGCAAAACACCTCATCACTTGAGCTGCTCGGACCTGGGAAGAGCACAATACTCAGGCCCAACTGAGTCTGCGCCTCTGAGGACTATCCAGTGCCTGAACCTGAGCGGCTTGGACCTGGGAGGTACATGCAACCCAGGGCCAGCCTTGGATTGTTCCCGGCGGAACAACCTAGAGCCCGAGCAGTGTGGGCAGGGAGGCTACAGCGCAGTGAGCGGGGGCAGACCCAGTGTGGCTGAGGCACTGCGGCGCACGCCAGTGTTATTTGCTTGCAGCATCCCTCCCTCCCTCCCCACACAGCGACTGAACAAAGAGAAGAAATACAGTTCCACCCATCAGAACACTGACACAAGCTTCCCTAACCAGGAAACCTTGACAAGCCACCTGTACAAACCCACACACAGTGAGGAATAGCCACAATAAAGAGAACTCCACAAACTGCCAGAATACAGAAAGGACACCCCATACTCAGCAATTTAAACAAGATGAAGAGACAGAGGAATAGCCAGCAGATAAAGGAACAGGATAAATGCCCACCAAACCAAACAAAAGAGGAAGAGATAGGAATCTACCTGATAAAGAATTCGAATAATGATAGTGAAATTGATCCAAAATCTAGAAATTAAAATGGAATCACAGATAAATAGCTTGGAGACAAGGATTGAGAAGATGCAAGAAAGGTTTAACAAGGACCTAGAAGAAATAAAAAGAGTCAATATACAATGAATAATGCAATAAATGAAATTAAAAACACTCTGGAGGCAACAAATAGTAGAATAACAGACGCAGAAGATAGGATTAGTGAATTAGAAGATAGAATGGTAGAAATAAATGAATCAGAGAGAATAAAGAAAAACGAATTAAAAGAAATGAGGACAATCTCAGAGACCTCCAGGACAATATTAAACGCTACAACATTGAATCATAGGGGTTCCAGAAGAAGAAGACAAAAAGAAAGACCATGAGAAAATACTTGAGGAGATAATAGTTGAAAACTTCCTAAACTGGGGAAGGAAATAATCACCCAAGTCCAAGAAACCCAGAGAATCCCAAACAGGATAAACCAAAGTGAAACACCCCAAGACACATATTACTCAAATTAACAAAGATCAAACACAAAGAACAAATATTAAAAGCAGCAAGGGAAAAACAACAAATAACACACAAGGAATTCCCATAAGGATAACAGCTGATCTTTCAATAGAAACTCTTCAAGCCAGGAGGGAATGGCAAGACATACTTAAAATGATGAAAGAAAATAACCTACAGCCCAGATTATTGTACCCAGCAAGGATTTCATTCAAGTATGAAGGAGAAATCAAAAGCTTCTCAGATAAGCAAAAGCTGAGAGAATTCTGCACCACCAAACCAGCTCTACAACAAATACTAAAGGATATTCTCTAGACAGGAAACACAAAAAATGGTGTATAAATTGAACCCCAAACAATAAAGTAAATGGCAACGGATCATACTTATCAGTAATTACCTTAAACGTAAATGGGTTGAATGCCCCAACCAAAAGACAAAGACTGGCTGAATGGATACAAAAACAAGACCCTACATATGTTGTCTACAGGAGACCCACCTCAAAACAGGGGACACATACAGACTGAAAGTGAAGGGCTGGAAAAAGATTTTCCATGCAAATAGGGACCAAAAGAAAGCAGGAGTAGCAATACTCATATCAGATAAAATAGACTTTAAAACAAAGGCTGTGAAAAAGAGACAAAGAAGGTCACTACATAATGATCAAAGGATCAATCCAAGAAGAAGATATAACAATTATAAATATATATGCACCCAACACGGAGCACCGCAGTATGTAAGACAAATGCTAACAAGTATGAAAGGAGAAATTAACAATAACACAATAATAGTGGGAGACTTTAATACCCCACTCACACCTATGGATAGATCAACTAAACAGAAAATTAATAAGGAAACACAAACTTTAAACGATACAATAGACCAGTTAGACCTAATTGATATCTATAGGACATTTCATCCCAAAACAATGAATTTCACCTTTTTCTCAAGCGCACATGGAACCTTCTCCAGGATAGATCACATCCTGGGCCATAAAGCTAGCCTTGGTAAATTCAAAAAAAATAGAAATCATTCCAAGCATCTTTTCTGACCACAATGCAGTAAGATTAGATCTCAATTACAGGAGAAAAACTATTAAAAATTCCAACATATGGAGGCTGAATAACACGCTGCTGAATAACCAACAAATCACAGAAGAAATCAAAAAAAGAAATCAAAATTTGCATAGAAACGAATGAAAATGAAAACACAACAACCCAAAACCTGTGGGACACAGTAAAAGCAGTCCTAAGGGGAAAGTTCATAGCAATACAGGCACACCTCAAGAAACAAGAAAAAGTCAAATAAATAACCTAACTCTACACCTCAAACAACTAGAAAAGGAAGAAATGAAGAACCCCAGGGTTAGTAGAAGGAAAGAAATCTTAAAAATTAGAGCAGAAATAAATGCAAAAGAAACAAAAGAGACCATAGCAAAAATCAACAAAGCAAAAAAGCTGGTTCTTTGAAAGGATAAATAAAATTGACAAACCATTAGCCAGACTCATCAAGAAACAAAGGAGAAAAATCAAATCAATAAAATTAGAAATGACACTGGAGAGATCACAACAGACAACATAGAAATACAAAGGATCATAAGAGACTATTATCAACAATTATATGCCAATAAAATGGACAACGAGGAAGAAATGGACAAATTCTTAGAAAAGTACAACTTTCCAAAACTCGACCAGGAAGAAATAGAAAACCTTAACAGACCCATCACAAGCATGGAAATTGAAACTGTAATCAAAAATCTTCCAGCAAACAAAAGCCCAGGTCCAGACGGCTTCACAGCTGAATTCTACCAAAAATTTAGAGAAGAGCTAACACCTATCCTGCTCAAACTCTTCCAGAAAAATTGCAGAGGAAGGTAAACTTCCAAACTCATTCTATGAGGCCACCATCACCCTAATACCAAAACCTGACAAAGATGCCACAAAAAAAAGAAAACTATAGGCCAATATCACTGATGAACATAGATGCAAAAATCCTAAACAAAATTCTAGCAATCAGAATCCAACAACACATTAAAAGATCATACACCATGACCAAGTGGGTTTTATCCCAGGGATGCAAGGATTCTTCAATATCCATAAATCAATCAATGTAATACACCACATTAACAAATTGAAAACAAAAACCATATGATTATCTCAATAGATGCAGAGAAAGCCTTTGACAAAATTCAACACCCATTTATGATAAAAACTCTCCAGAAAGCAGGAATAGAAGGAACATACCTCAACATAATAAAAGCTTATATATGACAAACCCACAGCAAACATTATCCTCAATGGTGAAAAATTGAAAGCATTTCCTCTAAAGTCAGGAACAAAACAAGGGTGCCCACTTTCACCATTACTATTCAATATAGTTTTGGAAGTTTTGGCTACAGCAATCAGAGCAGAAAAAGAAATAAAAGGAATCCAAATTGAAAAGAAGAAGTAAAACTCTCACTATTTGCAGATGACATGATCCTCTACATAGAAAACCCTAAAGACTCCACCAGAAAATTACTAGAACTAATCAATGATTATAGTAAAGTTGCAGGATATAAAATCAACACACAGAAATCCCTTGCATTCCTATACACTAATAATGAGAAAACAGAAAGAGAAATTAAGGAAACAATTCCATTCACCATTGCAACGAAGAGAATAAAATACTTAGGAATATATCTACCTAAAGAAACTAAAGACCTATATATAGAAAAAACTATAAAACACTGGTGAAAGAAATCAAAGAGGACACTAATAGATGGAGAAATATACCATGTTCATGGATTGGAAGAATCAATATAGTGAAAATGAGTATACTACCCAAAGCAATTTATAGATTCAATGCAATCCCTATCAAGCTACCAACAGTATTCTTCACAGAGCTAGAACAAATAATTTCACAATTTGTATGGAAATACAAAAAACCTCGAATAGCCAAAGCGATCTTGAGAAAGAAAAATGGAACTGGAGGAATCAACCTACCTGACTTCAGGCTCTACTACAAAGCCACAGTTATCAAGACAGTATGGTACTGGCACAAAGACAGAAATATAGATCAATGGAACAAAATAGAAAGCCCAGAGATAAATCCACGCACATATGGACACCTTATCTTTGACAAAGGAGGCAAGAATATACAGTGGATTAAAGACAATCTCTTTAACAAGTGGTGCTGGGAAATCTGGTCAACCACTTGTAAAAGAATGAAACTAGAACACTTTCTAAACCATATACAACAAAAATAAACTCAAAATGGATTAAAGATCTCAACATAAGACCAGAAACTATAAAACTCCTAGAGGAGAACATAGGCAAAACACTCTCTGACATACATCACAGCAGGATCCTCTATGACCCACCTCCCAGAATATTGGAAATAAAAGCAAAAATAAACAAATGGGACCTAATTAAACTTAAAAGCTTCTGCACATCAAAGGAAACTATTAGCAAGGTGAAAAGACAGCCTTCAGAATGGGAGAAAATAATAGCAAATGAAGCAACCGACAAACAACTAATCTCAAAAATATACAAGCAACTCCTACAGCTCAACTCCAGAAAAATAAATGACCCAATCAAAAAATGGGCCAAAGATCTAAATAGACATTTCTCCAAAGAAGACATACAGATGGCTAACAAACACTTGAAAAGATGTTCAACATCACTCTTTATCAGAGAAATGCAAATCAAAACCACTATGAGGTACCATTTCACACCAGTCAGAATGGCTGCGATCCAAAAGTCTACAAATAATAAATGCTGGAGAGGGTGTGGAGAAAAGGGAACCCTCTTACACTGTTGGTGGAATGCAAATTAGTACAGCCACTATGGAGAACAGTGTGGAGATTCCTTAAAAACTGGAAATAGAACTGCCTTATGATCCAGCAATCCCACTGCTGGGCATACACACTGAGGAAACCAGAAGGGAAAGAGACACGTGTACCCCAATGTTCATCGCAGCACTGTTTATAATAGCCAGGACATGGAAGCAACCTAGATGTCCATCAGCAGATGAATGGATAAGAAAGCTGTGGTACATATACACAATGGAGTATTACTCAGCCATTAAAAAGAATACATTTGAATCAGTTCTAATGAGGTGGATGAAACTGGAGACTATTATACAGAGTGAAGTAAGCCAGAAGGAAAAACATAAATACAGTATACTAACGCATGTATATGGAATTTAGAAAGATGGTAACGATAACCCTGTGTACGAGACAGCAAAAGAGACACTGATGTATAGAACAGTCTTATGGACTCTGTGGGAGAGGGTGGGAAGATTTGGGAGGATGTCATTGAAACATGTGAAATGTCATGTATGAAACGAGATGCCAGTCCAGGTTCAGTGCACGATGCTGGATGCTTGGGGCTGGTGCGCTGGGAAGGCCCAGGGGGATGGTATGGGGAGGTTGGGAGGGAGGAGGGTAAATATAAAAAAAAAAAAAAAAAAGACAACATACAGATGGTTTAAAACCACATGAGAAAGATGCTCAAAATCACTAATCATTCAGTTCAGTTCAGTTGCTCAGTCGTGTCCAACTCTTTGCGACCCCATGAATCGCAGCACGCCAGGCCTCCCTGTCCATCACCAACTCCCAGAGTTCACTCAGACTCACGTCCATTGAGTCAGTGATGCCATCCAGCCATCTCATCCTCTTTTTGTCCCCTTTTCCTCTGCCCTCAATCCCTCCCAGCATCAGAGTCTTTTCCAATGAGTCAATTCTTCACATGAGGTGGCCAAAGTACTTGGAGTTTCAGCTTTAGCATCATTCCTTCCAAAGAAATCCCAGGGCTGATCTCCTTTAGAATGGACTGGTTGGATCTCCTTGCAGTCCAAAGGACTTTCAAGAGTCTTCTCCAACACCACAGTTCAAAGCATCAATTCTTTGGTGCTCAGCCTTCTTCACAGTCCAACTCTCACATCCATACCTGACCACAGGAAAAACCATAGCCTTGACTAGACGGCTCTTTGTTGGCAAAGTAATGTCTCTGCTTTTGAATATGCTATCTAGGTTGGTCATAACTTTCCTTTTGAATATGCTATCTAGGTTGGTCATAACTTTCCTTCCAAGGAGTAAGCATCTTTTAATTTCATGGCTGCAATCACCATCTGCAGTGATTTTGAGCGCCCCACTGCAAATAAAGTCTGACACTGTTTCCACTGTTTCCCCATCTATTTCCCATGAAGTAATGGGACCAGATGCCATGATCTTCATTTTCTGAATGTTGAGTTTTAAGCCAACTTCTTCACTTTTAGTTTAGAGGCTTTTTAGTTCCTCTTCACTTTCTGCCATAAGGGTGGTATCATCTGCATATCTGAGGTTATTGATATTTCTCCCGGCAATCTTGATTCCAGCTTGTGCTTCTTCCAGCCCAGCATTTCTCATGATGTACTCTGCATAGAAGTTAAATAAGCAGGGTGACAATATACAGCCTTGACGTACTCCTTTTCCTATTTGGAACCAGTCTGTTGTTCCATGTCCAGTTCTAAGTGTTGCTTCCTGACCTGCATACAGGTTTCTCAAGAGGCAGGTCAGGTGGTCTGGTATTCCCATCTCTTTCAGAATTTTCCAGTTTCTTGTGATGCACACAGTCAAAGGCTTTGGCATAGTCAATAAAGCAGAAATAGATGTTTTTCTGGAACTCTCTTGCTTTTTCCATGATCCAGTGGATGTTGGCAATTTGATCTCTGGTTCCTCTGCCTTTTCTAAAACCAGCTTGAACATCTGGAAGTTCACGGTTCACGTATAGCTGAAGCCTGGCTTGGAGAATTTTGAGCATTACTTTACTAGCATGTGAGATGAGTGCAATTGTGTGGTAGTTTGAACATTCTTTGGCATTGCCTTTCTTTGGGATTGGAATGAAAACTGACCTTTTCCAGTCCTGTGGCCACTGCTGAGTTTTCCACATTTCCTGGCATATTGAGTGCAGCATTTTCACAGCATCATCTTTCAGAATTTGAAAGAGCTCAACTGGAATTCCATCACCTCCACTAGCTTTGTTCGTAGTGATGCTTTCTAAGGCCCACTTGACTTCACATTCCAGGATGTCTGGCTCTAGGTCAGTGATCACACCATTGTGACTAATCATTAGAGAAATGAAAATCAAATGGCTGTTTGGGGAGGCCTTACAAATAGCTGTGAAAAGAAAGGACTCAAAAGCAAAGGAGAAAAGAAAATATATACCCATTTGAATGCAGAGTTCCAAAGAATAGCAAAGAGAGATAAGAAAGCCTTACTCAGCAATCAATGCAAACAAATAGAGGAAAACAATAGAATAGGAAAGACTAGAGATCTCTTCAAAATATGAGAGATACCAAGGAATATTTCATGCAAAGGTGTGATCAATAAAGGACAGAAATGGTATGGACCTAACAGAAGCAGAAAATATTAAGGAGAGGTGGCAAGAATACACAGAAAACTATACAAAAAACATCTTCACGACCCAGATAATCACGACGGTGTGATCACTCACCTAGAGCCAGACATCCTGGACTGTGAAGTCAAGTGAGCCTTAGGAAGTATAACTACGAACAAAGCTAGTGGAGATGATGGAATTCCAGTTCAGTTCAGTTGCTCAGTCGTGTCCAACTCTTTGCAACCCCATGAATCGCAGCATGCCAGGCCTCCCTGTCCATCACCAACTCCCGGAGTTCACTCAGACTCACATCCATCGAGTCGGTGATGCCATCCAGCCATCTCATCCTTTGTCATCCCCTTTTCCTCCTGCCCCCAATCCTTCCCAGCATCAGAGTCTTTTCCAATGAGTCAACTCTTCACATAAGGTGGCCAAAGTACTGGAGTTTCAGCTTTAGCATCAGTCCTTCCAAAGAAATCCCAGGGCTGATCTCCTTCAGAATGGACTGGTTGGATCTCCTTGCAGTCCAAGGGACTCTCAAGAGTCTTCTCCAACACCACAGTTCAAAAGCATCAATTCTTTGGCGCTCAGCTTTCTTCACAGTCCAACCCTCGCATCCATACCTGACCACTGGAAAAACCATAGCCTTAACTAGACGGACCTTTGCTGGCAAAGTAATGTCTCTGCTTTTGAATATACTATCTAGGTTGGTCATAACTTTCCTTCCAAGGAGTAAGCATCTTTTAATTTCATGGCTGCAGTCACCATTTGCAGTGATTTTGGAGCCCCCCCCCACCCCCTGCCAAAATGAAGTCTGACACTGTTTCCACCGTTTCCCCATCTGTTTCCCATGAAGTGATGGGACCAGATGCCATGATTTTTGTTTTCTGAATGTTGAGCTTTAAGCCAACTTCTTCACTTTTAGTTTAGAGGCTTTTTAGTTCCTCTTCACTTTTTGCCATAAGAGTGGTGTCATCTGCATATCTGAGGTTATTGATATTTCTCCCGGCAATCTTGATTCCAGCTTGTGCTTCTTCCAGCCCAGCATTTCTCATGATGTACTCTGCATAGAAGTTAAATAAGCAGGGTGACAATATACAGCCTTGACGTACTCCTTTTCCTATTTGCAACCAGTCTGTTGTTCCATGTCCAGTTCTAAGTGTTGCTTCCTGACCTGCATACAGGTTTCTCAAGAGGCAGGTCAGGTGGTCTGGTATTCCCATCTCTTTCAGAATTTTCCACAGTTTCTTGTGATGCACACAGTCAAAGGCTTTGGCATAGTCAATAAAGCAGAAATAGATGTTTTTCTGGAATTCCAGTTGAGCTATTTCAAATCCTAAAAGATGATGCTGTGAAAGTGCTGGACTCAGTATGCCAGCAAATGTGGAAAATGCAGCAGTGGCCACAGAACTGGGAAAAGTCAGTTTTCATTCCAATCCCAAAGAAAGGCAATGCCAAAGAATGCCGCACAATTGCACTCATCTCACACACTAGTAAAGTAATGCTCAAAATTCTCTAAGCCAGGCTTCAGCAATACGTGAACCGTGAACTTCCAGATGTTCAAGCTGGTTTTAGAAAAGGCAGAGGAATCAAAGAGCAAATTGCCAACATTTGCTGCATCATCAAAAAAGCAAGAGAGTTCCAGAAAAACATCTATTTCTGCTTTATTGACTATGCCAAAGCCTTTGACTGTGTGCATCACAAGAAACTGTGGAAAATTCTGAAAGAGATGGGAATACCAGACCACCTGACCTGCCTCTTGAGAAACTTGTATGCAGGTCAGGAAGCAACAGTTAGAACTGGACATGGAACAACAAACCGGTTGCAAATAGGAAAAGGAGTACGTCAAGGCTGTATATTGTCACCCTGCTTATTTAACTTCTATGCAGAGTACATCATGAGAGGAAGCACAAGCTGGAATCAAGATTGCCGGGAGAAATATCAATAACCTCAGATATGCAGATGACACCACTCTTATGGCAGAAAGTGAAGAAGAACTAAAGAGCTTCTTGATGAAAGTGAAAGAGGAGAGTGAAAAAGTTGGCTTAAAGCTCAACATTTGGAAAACGAAGATCATGGCATCTTGTCCCATCACATGGCAAATAGATGGGCAAACAGTGGAAACAGTGTCAGACTTTATTTTGGTGGAGCTCAAAAATCACTGAAGATTGTGATTGCATGAAATTAAAAGACACTTGCTCCTTGGAAGGAAAGTTATGACCAACCTAGACAGCATATTCAATAGCTTTTGTCAACAAAGGTCCATCTAGTCAAAGCTATGGTTTTTCCATAGTAATGTATGGATGTGAGAGTTGAACTGTAAAGAAAGCTGGGTGAAGAAGAATTGATGCTTTTGAACTGTGGTGTTGGAGAAGACTCTTGAGAGTCCCTTGGACTGCAAGGAGAGCCAACCAGTCCATCCTAAAGGAGATGAGTCCTGGGTGTTCATTGGAAGGACTGATGTTGAGGCTAAAACTCCAATACTTTGGCCACCTGATGTGAAGAGCTGACTCATTTGAAAAGACCCTGATGCTGGGGAAGATTGAAGGCAGGAGGAGAAGAGGACGACAGAGGATGAGATGGTTGGATGGCATCACTGACTCAGTGGACATGGGTTTGGGTGGACTCCGGGAGTTGGTGATGGACAGAGAGGCCTGTCATGCTGCAGTTCTGGGGTCGCAAAGAGTCAGACACGACTGAGTGACTGAACTGAACTGAACTGAAATCAAAACTGAGATATCACCTCACAGTGGTAAGAATGGTGATCATCAAAAAATCTACAAACAATAAATTCTGGAGAGGATGTGGAGGAAAAGGTACCCTCCTATACTCTTGGTGGAAATGTAAATTGGTACAACCACTATGAAGAACAATAAGAAGGTTCCTTACAAATTTTAAAATAGAGCTCCCATGTGACCCAGCAATCCCACTCCTGATATATCCAGTGAAAATGAAAGTCATTCAGTCGTGTCCAGCTCTTTGCCACCCCATGAACTATACGTCCATGGACTTCTCCAGGTCAGAATCCTGGAGTGGGTAGCCCTTCCCTTCTCCAGGGGATCTTCCCAACCCAGAGATCAAACCCAGGTTTCTTACATTACAGGCAGATTCTTTACTAGCTGAGCCACACCAGAAAAATATATCATTTGAAAAGCTATATACACTATAATGTTCATTTCAGAATTATTTACAATAACAGGGACATGGAACCAACCTGTTATATATTCATCAACAAAGGAATAGATAAAGAAGATGTGGTACCTACATACAATGGAATATCGCTTGGCCATAAAAAGAGAAAACAATGGCATTTGCAGCAACATGGATGGACCTAGAGAGTGCCATACTGAGTGAAGTCAGTCAGAGAAGGGCAGCGCCATATGGTACCACATGTGTGTAATCTAAAAATGGCACAAACTAACTTGTTTACAAAACAGAAATAGAATCACAGATGTAGAAAGTAAACTGATGATTCCCAAGGGGGAAAGAGGGGACGCAGGGTGAATTGGGAGATTGGAATTGGCACATGCACACTACTGTATGTAAAATAGATGACTTACTGTATAGCATAGAGAGCTCTGCTCAATATTCTGTAATGACTTACATGGGAAGAGAATCTAAAAACACTGGATATATGTGTGTGTATACATATATATGTGCAATATATATATATATATATATATATATATATATAACTGATTCATCTGCTGTATAGCAGAAACTAGCACAACTTTGTAAATCAACTATACTCCAATAAAATTTTAGCAAAATATCAGCAAGAATCAATTACAGGAGACTAAATGATTCAATGAGGATGACTATCATTTTTATGACTTCTTATGCTGGTTCTCTAATATTTTTTCTAGATATAAGGAAACTGTTCCTTTTAAGCTAAATATGGCTTAAAGTAATTTGGTACCTTCTCACTTTGTAGGAAGAACTGAAACATTCATCTTATTCTCCCTACCTGATCCTTTCAAAATTTGGAAACTCTTAGTGAGTATTCTTATTTTTGTGCCAATATAAGTATTTGCATAATTTCTATAAGATTCAATTTTGTTTATAACAGAACATAATTGAAAACATTTTTTGTAGTGCCAACACTGGTTGGAATACCCAATTTGAAAATGTTTATAAATTCAGATATGAATAGACAACTTTAAGGAACTGACTGATGTTATGGGACCATAAATGTCCTTGAAAAAATAAACTAGTCCTTTGCCTATAGGTTTCTCAGTGGCTTTATCAGATGAGTAGGGAAGGTCACTTCTTGGTGGCTGCAGGAACCTCAGGATATTTAGGCGACCTCAAGAAGAGAGCAATTTCCTCATATCTTTAGGCATTGAAGATGAGCCTGATGGTAATTCTTTGGCTTGGCTTCCTGGCAGCCAGAGGCTTTTAAAAGTTCAATCTGAGACTCCTTATGAAAAAGTTTCAGCAAAGCAGATTTAAAAGAGCCTATATGATATTTCCAGGTGGCTCTCTGGTAAAGAATCTGCCGGCTGATACAGGAGACATATGGGATGCGGGTCTAATCCCTGAATGGGAAAAATCCCTGGAGGAATAAATGGCAACCCACTCCAGTATTCTTGCCTGTAAAAATCCATGGAACAAGGAGCTTTGTATGCTATAGTCCATGGGGTCACAAAGAATTGGACATAGATGGGGAAACAGTGGAAACAGTGTCAGACTTTATTTTTGGGGGCTCCAAAATCACTGCAGATGGTGATTGCAGCCATGAAATTAAAAGACTCTTACTCCTTGGAAGGAAAGTTATGACCAACCTAGATAGCATATTCAAAAGCAGAGACATTACTTTGCCAACAAAGGTCTGTCTAGTCAAGGTTATGGTTTTTCCAGTGGTCATGTATGGATGCGAGAGTTGGACTGTGAAGAAAGCTGAGCGCCAAAGAATTGATGCTTTTGAACTGTGGTGTTGGAGAAGACTCTTGAGAGTCCCTTGGACTGCAAGGAGATCCAACCAGTCCATTCTAAAGGAGATCAGTCCTGGGTGTTCTTTGTAAGGACTGATGCTAAAGCTGAAACTCCAGTACTTTGGCCACCTCATGCGAAGAGTTGACTCACTGGAAAAGACTCTGATGCTGGGAGGGATTGGGGGCAGGAGGAGAAGGGGACAACAGAGGATGAGATGGTTGGATGGCATCACCAACTCAATGGACGTGAGTTTGAGTGAACTCCGGGAGCTGGTGATGGACAGGGAGGCCTGGCGTGCAGCAATTCTTGCATTTACAAAGAGTCAGACACGACTGAGCAACTGAACTGAATTGAGCACCCACATACATATATATGATCTTTCACTACTCCTGTTGTGTGTAAGTCACTTCAGTTGCATCCAACTCTTTGCAACCCCATGAACTGTAGCCCACCAGGCTCCTCTGTCCATGGGATTCTCCAGGCAAGAATACTGGAGTGGGTTGCCATGCTCTCCTCCAGCAGATCTTCCCAACCCATGGATCAAACCCACATCTCCTGTGGCTGTGGCATTGCATGCAGATTCTTTTACCACTGAGCCACTTGTGAAGCCCTTTCTTGCTGCAATTATGTAAATAAAGAGGACAAATTTACTGAATTTAGACTTATCTTGCCAACAAATTAGTCTTAATTTGGCTATCTTTGGTTAAAAGGGGCTGCTTCTAGAGAGAAAAATTACATTTTAGTAATAAACATTTGTGGCTATTACATTTAAATGCTGTGCACAGTCTTTTAGCATTTTGTTTTCCACCACTAAACTCGACTGGATCGTGAATTCTAGTTTCCTCCTATTTGGAGACAACTCTTCAAACTAAAATTTTGAATTCTTCTCCCACCTTTCTGACATGGAGTCATTAAGAACTAGGACTTCCCAGGTGGCTCTAGTGGTAAAGAATCCTCTTGTCAATACAGGAGATGCAAGAGATGGAAGTTTGATCCCTGCTTCAGGAAGATCCCCTGGAGTAGGAGGTTGAATCCACTCCAGTACTCTTGCCTGAAGAATTCCATGGACAGAGGAGCCTGGTATGCTACAGTTCAGTTCAGTTCAGTCCTCAGTCGTGTCCAACTCTTTGCAATCCCATGAACCACAGCACGCCAGGCCTCCCTGTCCATCACCAACTCCCAGAGTCCACCCAAACCCATGTCCATTGAGTCGGTGATGCCATCCAACCGTCTCATCCTCTGTCGTCCTCTTCTCCTCCTGCCTTCAATCTTTCCCAGCATCACGGTCTTTTCAAATGAGTCAGCTCTTCGCATCAGGTGGCCAAAGTACTGGAGTTTCAGCTTTAGCATCAGTCCTTCCAATGAACACCCAGGACTGATCTCCTTTAGGATGGACTGGTTGGCTCTCCTTGCAGTCCAAGGGACTCTCAAGAGTCTTCTCCAACACCACAGTTCAAAAGCATCAATTCTTCAATGCTCAGCTTTCTTTACAGTCCAACTCTCACATCCATACATGACCACTGGAAAAACCATAGCCTTGACTAGACAGACCTTTGTTGGCAAAGTAATGTCTCTGCTTTTGAATATGCTGTCTAGGTTGGTAATAACTTTCCTTCCAAGGAATAAGCGTCTTAATTTCATGGCTGCAGTCACCACCTGCAGTGATTTTGAAGCCCCCCAAAATAAAGTCAGCCACTGTTTCCACTGTTTCCCCATCTATTTCCCATGAAGTGATGGGACCGGATGCCATGATCTTAGTTTTCATAAGGTCACAAAGTGTCAGACATGACTGGGTGACTGAGCACAAACACTCCAAACTAACATTTTGGATGTTTTCTCCTACTTTTCTGATCTAGAATCACTGAGAACTAAAACTGACCTTTTTAAAAGCGGTCCAAGGTAATGTTGCACAAATTGATGTAAACTTCCTAGAGATCAGCATAGTGGTTCATGTGTGGGCAATCTTTTTGCCTGCTGCTGTGTGGCTGCTCAGAAAGATGACTGGAGACATTCCAATTACAAATTAACAAAGCCTATCAATATGTCATTGTCTCCATGTCTTCACTCCATCTGAATGTCCTTTGAGCTGGACATCTAGAAATCTTGGCTGGTTTTCTTCAAAACTCAGAAACCAGGATTATAATTAGCTCCAGTCAGTATTGTTTCCCTTTTGTTTCCACAGAAATGCTTAGTTACTCAGTCGTTATGACTCTTTGCTACCCCATGGACTGTAGCCTGCCGAGCTCCTCTGTCCATGGGATTTTTCAGGCAAAAATACTGGATTGGGTTGCCATTTCCTCCTCTAGGGGATCTTCCCTACCCAGGGACCAATCTCACATCTCCTGTGTCTCCAGAAATGCAGATCGATTACTTGCCCACTGAGCCATCGGGGAAGCCCTTCCACAGAAATGTCTCTTATTAAGTACCTGATTACTTGTACCACAGTTCTACCTTTGGGAGCCTGCCTTCATCACCACCTCTTGAAATCACACAGCCATTTGACTGAACTGAACTATTCTGGGGACTAAGAGACTGGCTCAATAAGATGAAGCATCTACCAATTCAACTTCTGGACTGTGAATTTCTTGGAGAATTTTCAAAGGCTAGACTGAAGGTGATCAGAACAAGCCTCCACAAGATGTGCCACTTTGCATGTGGATTATTTTGAGCTAAAAGCTATCAAGACCCTGTAGGCAAGAGACACTTATACCCCTCACTTAACTACCTGGAAGAATTTAAATTGTGGGATGGGGTGGAGTGGTGGGTGGTGGCGGGTGGTGTTTCTCAGAATGAGAATCACTGCCAGAGATAAATTTTATCTGAGTGACCCATCTGTATGGCACGTCACACATCTCATTAACAAACACTTGTTCTTCTTCCAATTGTCTTGAATATCTCCCTTTGAAGCCCCAGGCCTCTTTCCAGTCCCCTGGCTCAGAGGGACATGTATACCTTATTTTACCTACTGTCATTGAACTTCTGAAGTATGCGGGGTTCCTGATGTCTGAAATTATTTTCCTCCTCTTAATCTGTCTCATGTCTATTTGACTATTAGACCAGCTGAAAGAAACTTTGAAGGGTGGAGAAAGCTCTTCCCAACCTACTCCTGTATCTCCTCCCCCACCCACATGGCATGCCCCTCTCCCTTGAACTCCACTTCCTGCATGTGACTCTGCTCCAAGCAGGGGATGGGGAGCACGGGGCACCCGTCAGAGGACAACCCCAGGGTTTGGTCACAAGATGATGGGGAGGATGGAGCCTTGGGTCCCAGATGACAGTGCTCTGCCAAGTAGTCACTGTGGCCACCTCTCCAACACTCAGTTACTGTATCACCTGCCTATTTATTATTCCCATCTCATGGAGAAGTCACTGAGGTGAGGAGAGAGAAAGACAGAGTAGCTGGCCAAACCAGAACTCAAACTGACTGTTCCCATCCAAACATAATGCCTGCTGGGGATGGGGTTACAGTTCTCCCCACCATAATTTTGGCATAATCTATAAAGTGCAGCAAGGATTAGGAAGGCAAGTAAGAGGAGGGAAAATAGAGGTACCTCAGAGTGATCCTGAAGGCCACGTGGTGGACTGAACCCCGCCTGTTCCCAGCTACTTCATTTAACATGACAGCAAAAGTCTATCATTCAAGACACAAATGTACCTAATGTGCAGGAGTGGATGGACTTGAATACCTTTCCTGCCCCTCCTCCAGCCTCAGTAAAGAAGTAAAGAGGAGATGGGCAAAGCAGTTGGCCAGCTTCAGCTATGAAAAGCGAGGAAGGAGGAGCACAGGGACAGAAAGAGCCTGCAAGACCCAGCCTCGCCCAGGCTCTCCTCCAACACAATGGCCCAGGACCAGCCATCTCCCCAGCACCCTGTGCCCTCCAAACCTCCTCCAGGAAGCCCTCCAGGGTCCTCCAAGCACATCCAGACCACCAGAGCAGATTCTCCTGTGGGCAGAGCCACCACGGCCAAGTCCTGTCTCCCCACAAGGACATCCTGGGGGCAGCACAACTCTTGCCCCTCACCTCCAGCACAGAGCCTGGCACAGAGTCAGGGTTCAGTGGCTGTTAACTGATGGAAACTTGAGAATGGGGTGCAGGGCAGCCTTGCAGCCTGGGGTGGTGTGGACCTGCTGTGTATGAGGAGAGTTATCTCTGTGGTCAGGCACTGGGGGGGCACTTACATCTCCAACAGCTTAGTATCCAAACCACCCTATGGACAGACCTACGAGTGCCCACTGTCCAGGTCAGGAGCCCGGGGCTCTGAGTCAGGCTGTCAGGAGGTGTGCAGGGTCCTGCTCCAGGGGGGAGGGACTCGCTCACACAGCAGGTGGAGGTGGAGTTGGGAGGAGCTGCTAAGCTGAGCTTTATATGCTGTGCTCCATGTCATCCATGGTAGAAGGGGGACAGCCATGTCCATGACAGTTACATCCCTGAGTTCTTTCCCTCAAAAGATCAAGAGGTCCTGCTTTGTTCCTGGAGCTGATCCAGCAAAGGACATAATGGACCCATGAGCCTGTCTGGTGGGTGAGGAGGGTGTGGACCAAGCACACAGGTTAATACAGAATAATATTCTTCAGTAAATGCCATGGAGGTGAGATGGGAGGCCCAGAGAAAGTCTCTCACACGTGAAAAGACATAAAGGAGGAACAGACAGGAAGTGGGGGAAGATGCTTCCCAGCAGAGGGAGAAGCACGTCAAAGGGCCTGAGCTGGGAAAGGGCTCAAGCCCTGACCCTGCAGCTATGGTGCTGGGAGGACAGGGCTCCTTCCAGGCCAAGAGCACAGAGGCCAGGACACAGCAGAGGAAAAGGGTTGTGAGGCAGTGGAGCGTCCAGCAGCTTCAGGGTGGACTGAGCAGAAGAGTGGGTGGGAGGTGAGGCCAGAAAGGCAGGGGAGACATGTGCTGGAGGGCCCAGGTTCAGGCTTTGGGTCAGGCTCCCTGAGGGCAGACACGGGAGCTAAGGAAGGCTGAAGCTAGAGGATGCTGGGCCCTGCTGCTGTGGGGTGGATCTTGGCACTGGGTGCAGCCCAGGCAGTCTGCCCATCAGGGCATCCTGAACCCCCAGGCTGGTCACACGCCCTAGAGGACAGACAGTGACATGTCCCCAAGAACACATGGAAGTGGTGCTGGAGGGTCCATCGTGCAGACTCCCATGCAGCACAGAGTAGGGTCGGGCTGTTCCTTCTCTGGAACACCCAGCACAAGTCATGCTTCACGCTCTCATGAGCTGCTATGGCCCAGATCAGGAAGCGGTCACAGGCTGCATGCCCACCTTTGACACAGGGGACAAGATAGCACTGCCAGCACCCTGCATTCTTCTCACGGTGCTCGGGTTCAGCGTGGAGTTCATGGTGCATCTCATTGGACCTGAACACATGTGCATCGGCTCTTTTGCTTAACAACAATTTGCTGCCAGGAACCAAGGTCACGGGTCCTAGAACCTCAAGTAGTCTCTTCTGCTAGGCTACTGGGCATAACAGAGCCAGTCCCAAAGATAGGGCTCCTGCCCTATAGCCTGTCCCTGCAGGGAAATGACACCTTTCCATGAAGGACAGAAAGCCCCTGAGGCTGTCACAAAAGCTGCTCTAATCCCCCACCTCCCCAGGGCCCTTCCATCCTCCAGAGCTGTGAGAAAATACATGTCTGCTGTTTATGTCCCATCTCTGGAACACTGTTATGGCAGTTTAAACAGACTATGTGCCACTCACAAAGGATTTAACAGCAGGAGACAGACTAACAGGCTGCAGAGATGCTCTGAAGGTGTGCAGTGTTGACCCACACTGAGATGCCAGTTCTGCCATGGCACACGGAGGAGGAAAGAGTAAAGATGCAGAGATGTAGGAATGGGCTGGATGGAGCTGTCTGGTAAGGTCAGGAGGCCCAGAGGACGTCCTTAACCCAAACACTAGTACCACCAACAAGCTCAGAGATGGGGCTGGCCCTTCAGGTTAGGGCGGATGGAGGGGTGCCATTGCGGGTCCCTGGTGGCATTCGAAGTGATAAGATGCAGAAAGGGGAGACCAGGTGCCTGCAGCTGGGGGCAGATCAGTGCAGGCTGTTGGGAGGACCCCATATTGCTCTCTAGTAGCCTCTTACAAAATACCAGGCTGGATGAAGCACAAGCTGGAATCAAGAGCGCCAGGAGACATGTAAACAATCTCAGGTATGCAGGTGATACCACTATAATGGCAGGAAGAGAAGAGGAACCAAAGAGTCTCTTGACGAAGATGAAAGAGAAGAGTGAAAAAGCTGGCTTAAAACTCAACATTCAAAAAACTAAGATTATCATATCTGGCCCCTTCACTTCATGGCAAAAAGATGGGGAAACAATGCAAACAGTGACCAATTTCATTTTCTTGGGCTCCAGAACCACTGTGGACAGTGACTATAGCCACAAAATTAGAAGGCACTCGCTCCTTTGAAAATAAAGCTATAATAAACTTAGACAGTGTAACAAAAAGCAGAGACATCACTTTTGCCAATAAACGTCCATATAGTTAAAGCCATGGTTTTACCTGGAGGCATGACCAGATGTGACAGTTGGACCATAAAATTGGCTGAGTGCCAAAAAATGGATGCTTCTGAACTGTGGTGCCAGAGGAGATCAAAGCAGTCAATCCTAAAGGAAATCAGTCCTGAATACTCACTGGAAGGACTGATGATGAAGCTGAAGCTCCAATACTTTGGCCACCTGATGCGAAGAGCTGACTCATTGGAAAAGACGCTGATGCTGGGAAAGATTGAAGGTGGAAGGAGAAGGGGACAATAGAGGCTGAGATGGATGGATGGCATCACTGAGTCAATGGACATCAGTTTGAGGAAACTGGGGGAGATAGAGAAGGACAGGAAAGCCTGGTGTGCTGCAGTCCATGGGGTCACAAAGAGTTGGACATGACTGAGCAACTGAACAACAAAGTGACCTCTTCCAAGGCTGCTTGAGTATCCTGATGTGATGGCTGGTTCCTCCAGGGCTAGCAATCCGGGAGAGGACATAGTGACCGCGGGTCAAGGCATGCCATCGAGTAAGGAGGTGTGGCAGTGGGTACACAACCATGGTGACTACACTCCAATTGTGAACTGCCGACCTGAGAGAGGAATGGAGCAACCAGTTGGAGGTTCTGCTGAGCAGGAGCTTGGAGATGGCACCTGTGACGCTGGGGCACTGCCCTCTAGGAGGCATGTACACCCCAAACCAGTGACCAGAGCCTGGTGATCTGAGCGGGTAGAATATGTGGGAAGGAAACAGGTGGGGCCCATTGTCATCACTCGCAGGGACCTACTTGGGAACTGGAACCTCATATACATGACTCTG